>NW_027454249.1:0-90456 GCF_040206685.1 Ascaphus truei | reverse complement strand
CATTGGTATACACTTCCACAAACACCTTTTGTAAAGCACTGTATACACTGTGGGCACTTTATACATTTATATTTACATACACACACACACACACACACTTACATCACTAGTATTCAGGGACCATTCAACACCTTAAGTCAGGGGAGTGCAAACTTTTTTCCCTGCGCCCCCCTGCCGGCAGTTTCCCTCCCTCCGCGCCCCCCCCCCCCCCCTTACCTTTGCTCCGGCGTCATGACGCCGCGTTGCCATGGCGACATGTGTAAGAAGCCGCCAGAGCCAAGGTAAGTGAGGTTTACAGAGGCCTTTAAGTGCCTTCGGGAAGCGCGCAGGGCCTCTGTAAACCCTGCGCCCCCCGCAGACAGTCTCCCAGTTTGCGCACCGCTGCCTTAAGACATAAATCGCATACTGCACAGGGGGGAGGGATAGGCTTCAGTCACAGATACATCCCAGGATGCACTGTTTTTAATTAAAACCCTTTTTTGGCTTCATTCATTGTAACATCGCCGGAAGAAGAGATCAGTGTATCTCGAAAGCTCGCACAAATAAAAGCATTTCGTTAGCCACAGAACGGTATAATTTATTCGTCTTTTATTATTAAGCTCGGCTAACACGGTACCGATACCGCTACATTATATATATATACATTGCAATAAAGTAACAGAAACAAACTGTGCCACGTAACACATCGCGTGGTATTTTATCTCACAATGTAGGATGGGTTTTGGCCTGAACGTAGAGATCTATATAAAGCCCAACCCCCAAAAGCAGAAAAACGCAACACATTCAGGGAATAGATCGGACACAGGCACACGGACACAGGCACACGGACACAGGCACACGGACACAGGCACACGGACACAGGCACACGGACACAGGCACACGGACACAGGCACAGGCACACGGACACAGGCACACGGACACAGGCACACGGACACAGGCACACGGACACAGGCACACGGACACAGGCACACGGACACAGGCACACGGACACAGGCACACGGACACAGGCACACGGACACAGGCACACGGACACAGGCACACGGACACAGGCACACGGACACAGGCACACGGACACACGGGCACGCTCTCTCGCTCTCTTCTGGATTTGGTAATAAGTTACATACTTACACAGTAGGTGAGGGTGAAAAAAGACATACGCCCATCAAGTTCAACCTATGCTAAGTTTAGACGACAGATACTTTATCCTATATCTATACTTACAGTATATTTATCGAGGAAGGCAAACACAAACCCCAGTGACATATCATCCAATGATATCTCATAAGGGGAAAATAAATTCCTTCCTGACTCCAAATATTGGCAATCGGATTAATCCCTGGATCAGCATCCTTCCCATGTTTACTTATTTGGTATATCCCTGTATAACTTACCCAACTTTTTAAACAAATCCATTGTATTTGCCATCACAGTCTCCATGGGTAACGAATCCCACATTTTACCTGCCCTTACTGTAAAGAACATTTTCCTTTGTTAAAACTGTAAGCAGAGTTACTCAGACTCCACACTACTACCCGAAAATCTACCACATTTTAAAATGGCTGTATTGGGACCTCCGCCATAACATAACCTCTGTACTAACAGCAGACATTCTGTTATATAAAGGACACTTCCCATTAGCTGTGGTGAAGCCATTTCGTTGCAGGTTGCGATACCTTTTGGTGGACCAAGGCTCGTGTTCTTCATACAGGTCTCTTCTTCAGGTACATACACACTGAAGCTGCAGCTGGGGAAATGGCAGAACTCACAGTGCAGCCTAAAGGCCTGGTCTGGCCTGGATGCCTGAGAACTGGTTTTACAACAATGACACAGCTGGGGATCCCTTTTATATGTTAATGAGTGTGCATGTTTCTCTCCCAGATCCTGCTCTGGGAAGGGTTTTCCGCATGTGGCGTGTGCACAATTCCTCGCGGGATACTCACAATACTAATACTATATTGTTTGGTTTCTATTTTTCCTCATGTCCATTTATACATTCAAAGCTGCACAAAACGGAGTTATTGTAACAGGATCCCACTCTATTCTGCTGCAAAACGAGAGGCCATAATATTAGAATAAAATAGTTACCTATAAGATCTTGTCCAATTATGAGAGAGAGAGAGAGAGAGAGAGAGAGAGAGAGAGAGAGAGAGAGAGATGAGAGAGAGAGAGAGAGAGAGAGAGAGAGAGAGAGGAGAGAGAGAGAGAGGAGGGGGAAAAAGGAGAGGGGGGGGAAGAGGAGAGGGAGGGAAAGAGGAGAGGGGGAGGGGAAAGAGGAGAGGGGGGGAAAGAGGAGAGGAGGGGAAAGATGAGGGGGGGGGGGAAGAGGAAAGGGGGGGGAAGAGGAGAGGGGGGGAAAGAGGAGAGGGGGGAAAGAGGAGAGGGGGGGGAAAGAGGAGAGGGGGGAAAGAGGAGAGGGGGGGGAAAGAGGAGGGGGGGGAAAGAGGAGAGGGGGGGAAAGAGGAGAGGGGGGAAAGAGGAGAGGGGGGAAAGAGGAAGAGGGGGGAAAGAGGGAGAGGGGGTAAGGGAGAGAAAGATGAGAGGGGGAGGGGAAGATGAGAGGGGGAAGAGGAGATGGGGGATAGAGAGAGGGAGGATAGAGAGAGGGGGGGATAGAGAGAGAGGGGGATAGAGAGAGATGGTGAAGAGGAGAGTGGGATAGAGGGGAGAGTAGGGATAGAGAGAGGGGAGAGTAGGGATAGACAGAGGGGAGAGTGGGGATAGAGAGAGGGGAGAGTGGGGATAGAGAGAGGGGTGAGAGAAGAAGAGGGAGGGAGAGAGCGTATGAGATACATATCTAACTCATTTATCCTGCTTAGGTTTTTGTATTGCTGTCCCAACAATAATATTTTTTATGTTTCGTGGTGCGGAGTGACTCTATTTCTATACATTTCCCTAAGTATGGGGTTTCCAATCCCCGAGTTATACTGGCAGAAATGTTATGTACTGCACACCTGACGTATAGTAACCTAGCATTCCTTCAGGATATTGCCACATAGTTCACACCTAAAACAATATCCCATCAATAAAACAGCAGGAATTCCATGCAAACAAAGGAAATAATGCAGGGAAATGCAGACGTTGGAGTGATCGGGCTTATTATAAATGGTGGTTTGGGACTTCCAACCATTGCTCGGTGTTTTGGAATGAAGATCTTGAGGGAGGGAAGCAGCTTGCATGGCGAGGCTTGTTTTCTGAGCACAAAGAAAGATCAAATGGTTTCCCCAACAACACAAGGAATACAAGCGCCGAGCTGGAACTCAACATACAACTTTCAGGCTTTAAGGACACTGCTGCACACACACATCCACACACACACACACAGCTACACACACACATCCACACTGTGCACACACACATCCACACAGCTGCACACACACATCCACACAGCTGCACACACACATCCACACAGCTGCACACACACAACCACACAGCTGCGCCCACACACACTCCACACTGCTGCGCACACTTGCTGAACACACACACACTAACACTGCTGCACACACCACTACTGAACGCACACACACACACTACTGAACGCACACACACACCGCTGCACGCGACTACAGCACACACACTGCTGCACACAAACACACACTGCTGCACACACACACACACACTGCTGCACACACACTGCGACACACACACACACCCACGCGCACACACACACACACTGCTTGCACACACACGCTCAACTGCATTGCACATCACACACATTCACCAACTGCTGCACACACCCTGCTACACTACACACAAACCACAGCTGCACCTACCACACACACAGCTGCAAACACACTGCCTGCACCACGCACACACACACTGCTGCACACACACACACACACGCACACACTGCTGCACCACATGCACACACTGCTGCACACACACACACACACACTGCTGCACACACAGCACACACAACGGCTGCAGGAACTAGCAGCACACACACTACTGCACACACAGTACAACACACTGCTGCAGAAACTAGCAGCACACACACAGTGCAGATCCTGCTGGAAGGAAATGGGTTAACCGCTACACAACCACATCCTCCCCCACTGCTGTAAAGAATGCAGCCTTCACAGGCTCCTGAATGCCAGCCCACAATGCATTTGTCTTTGGTAATGGTTCTTGTGATTTCTATGGGGGGATTGTATCTTTTCTTATATTGTTATCCCCAGAGGTCTAAGTGTACATGGTACAGGGTCTAGAACCGTGTTTTACAACCGGGGATCCGCGGGCATCCTGAAGGGTTCCCTGCAATGTTCAGGTCATTTTAAAATGGTACCAAATACAAAAGGAATTTACAATGCATCTGATCTCAGACGCACTATTAGAGAGGGTCGGGGTTCCTTACAATGTATCTGACCTCAGACGCGCTATTAGAGAGGGTTGGGGTTCCTTACAATGCATCTGATCTCAGACGCACTATTAGAGAGGGTTGGGGTTCCTTACAATGTATCTGATCTCAGACGCGCTATAGAGAGGGTCGGGGTTCCTTACAATGCATCTGATCTCAGACGCGCTATTAGAGAGGGTTGGGGTTCCTTACAATGCATCTGATCTCAGACGCGCTATTAGAGAGGGTCGGGGTTCCTTACAATGTATCTGACCTCAGACGCGCTATTAGAGAGGGTTGGGGTTCCTTACAATGCATCTGATCTCAGACGCGCTATAAGAGAGGGTCAGGGTTCCTTACAATGCATCAGATCTCAGACGCACTATTAGAGAGGGTTGGGGTTCCTTACAATCTATCTGATCTCAGACGCGCTATTAGAGAGGGTTGGGGTTCCTTACAATGCATCTGATCTCAGACGCGCTATTAGAGAGGGTCGGGGTTCCTTACAATGCATCTGATCTCAGACGCGCTATTAGAGAGGATTGGGGTTCCTTACAATGCATCTGATCTCAGACGCGCTATTAGAGAGGGTTGGGGTTCCTTACAATGCATCTGATCACAGACGCGCTATTAGAGAGGGTTGGGGTTCCTTACAATGCATCTGATCTCAGACGCGCTATTAGAGAGGGTTGGGGTTCCTTACAATGCATCTGATCTCAGACGCGCTATTAGAGAGGGTTGGGGTTCCTTACAATGCATCTGATCTCAGACGCGCTATTAGAGAGGGTTGGGGTTCCTTACAATGCATCTGATCTCAGACGCGCTATTAGAGAGGGTTGGGGTTCCTTACAATGCATCTGATCACAGACGCGCTATTAGAGAGGGTTGGGGTTCCTTACAATGCATCTGATCTCAGATGCGCTATTAGAGAGGGTTGGGGTTCCTTACAATGCATCTGATCACAGACGCGCTATTAGAGAGGGTTGGGGTTCCTTACAATGCATCTGATCACAGACGCGCTATTACAGAGGGTTGGGGTTCCTTACAATGCATCTGATCACAGACGCGCTATTAGAGAGGGTTGGGGTTCCTTACAATGCATCTGATCACAGACGCGCTATTACAGAGGGTTGGGGTTCCTTACAATGCATCTGATCACAGACGCGCTATTAGAGAGGGTTGGGGTTCCTTACAATGCATCTGATCACAGACGCGCTATTAGAGAGGGTTGGGGGTTTGCTAAATTTCACAATATAAAGTGTAGGGTTCCTGAACCAAAATAGGCCTACATTCCTACTTTCTATTTTTAAGAAATATTTTTTAAAAGGCTCTCTCGCTTTCTATTGTTAAAGCATAAATACTGTATAATCGTATGTAAAATGAGGCCCAAATTAGGGGTTCAGTCTATATACGCCAAAGTGTAGGGATTTTCAGCCGAAAACACCCCAAACGGCCGTTTTGACGGATATAGATTAAGGCCCTTCGAATTTCTTCCAAGCACGCACAGAACCACTACTTTGTTCAGCCACACTAACCATGGTTTTAACACCTTCAGTGCCAGCCGGGGAACGTAATGTGAAACGATATAGTCTCCCTGATCGTATCAGTTTTGATGACGTGCAAAGACTTATTGATGATAATACGCTGGGACAAGGTGGAAGGGGGTCTCCTCTGCAGCTGGAAGCCACCCAATGCAGGTGGGCTACACAAGCCCTGCAATATTTCCAAACAGACAAACAGTGGAGGACAAAAGATACATTGTTATCAAGGGGGAGGTAGCAAAGCATTTCTCCTGCACCGAAAAAGCACGGTTACCATAGCAACTGTTACATCACGTGGGACTAGGCACTGATACCAGCTCTCATGCCACAGCCCCGGAGGAGGGGGGCGTGCTGAGACCTCTACTGGGCTAACTAATGCCGAGCTCATACACTCCGCTCGCTTGCCAGAGTGCGACCTCCGCCCGTGCCGCGGTGCTCATAGTGTTGCAGGCGTTTGGGGGCGGAAGCGTCATTGAAGCTGGTTCGCCCTCGTTGGCTGAACCAGCTCACGTGACGCTGATGTCACGCCGCAGTCGCCTGAGAAGACAAAATGTATTGTCTTCTCAAAAACCCTGCTGCGTCAACGCGCTACTTCGCCGGCAGGCGCGCAGGCACTTGGCGAACTACTATAGCCAAGTACTGCATTGTGCCTGACGCGCGCGCTCGTAGCGACATCGGCAGCATAAACTCGGCCTAAGCCACATTCGCCTCATCAGAGGCAAATCGAGTATGAGAATACATGGAGATTAGGGGTTCTTTGTGGTCAAGAGGTCTCTCCGTGTAGTAATATGGAGTCGTGGGCAGGCCCTTTAGGGCATAAACGGAAGTGGTAGATACTCCATTCCTGTTCTGATTGCGTTCAATGCGATCTCCCCCTAGTAAAGCCACATTTCTAGTGCTACTTACCCCAGTACTCCAGGGCTCTTCAACTGGGCGAGCGAGCGATGTGGCCCTCAGATTCGCCACTTCTGCTAATGTCAGACTAGTTGTTTAGGCGGCTAAGTGCCGTTCCTCACCCTGAAACTCTCTCGTATGTTAAACTAATGTAAATATATATGGTACAGATGTTATAAATGCTGGGAAAATGTGTACTATAATATTCTGGAATGTATTCTTATGTATACTGTATATACTGTATATATAATGTATACTTTAAATGTATCTAAAATGACATTACAATAAGCTGGAGGTCCTTCTACTCCTACATGTTTCTGATCTTACCCTTTTGGAGCACGCACTGAAGAGCCGTGGTGTACGCCATAGGGTCCCTGGAAAGACGGTCCTGAGGGTACGCCTTGGGGCACCGGGGAAATGTTAGCACCTACAGATTGGAAGTGCCACCATTTCCCAATAACGTGCGTGTGTGCAAACGTACATACCTGCCAACTAACTCCAGCTCAGCAGAGTAACAAAATGATCCAGCCAGGGTTTTTCATGCCCGTCACTGGTCTGTTAACCCACGGGTGGCCACCTCCAGTCCTGAAGGGCCAGCAACAGGTTAGGT
The DNA here is from genome assembly GCF_040206685.1 of Ascaphus truei. NCBI lineage: Eukaryota > Metazoa > Chordata > Amphibia > Anura > Ascaphidae > Ascaphus > Ascaphus truei. The sequence continues at coordinate 83,078 of NW_027454249.1, read as the reverse complement.
TTTAAGGCTATCCCTGATCAGCACAGGTGGTGCAGTCTTCGACTGAGCCACTGATTGAGCCACCTGTGCTGAAGCATTGATATCCTTAAAACCTGATCTGTTGGTGGCCCTTGAGGACTGGAATTGCCCACCCCTATGTTAGCAACTTCTCTATAGCAAAATAAGCTTTATCGGAAAGACTGCACCGGCTAATTATCCCACTGCTCACCGGTATGAAAGGATTGATGGATTAGGTCGATTTGTGTAGAAATGTTTGCATATACTTAGGGATGTTCCCCAAAAGAGTCACAATCCCAGCTCAGCATTGTATTTTATACAGAGCGTCACAGAGGTATTTAAACAGCACAGAGAGGAAGCCTCCAAAGAAGTCGCACCCCAAAGAGTGTACAATATAACAGATGTTTCGGGATGCCCAACGACAGGGCGCGCAAGCCCAACGTCAGGGCGCGCAAGCCCAACGACAGGGCGCGCAAGCCCAACGACAGGGCGCGCAAGCCCAACGACAGGGCGCGCAAGCCCAACGACAGGGCGCGCAAGCCCAACGACAGGGCGCGCAAGCCCAACGACAGGGCGCGCAAGCCCAACGTCAGGGCGCGCAAGCCCAACGACAGGGCGCGCAAGCCCAACGACAGGGCGCGCAAGCCCAACGACAGGGCGCGCAAGCCCAACGACAGGGCGCGCAAGCCCAACGACAGGGCGCGCAAGCCCAACGACAGGGCGCCCAACCCCAACGACAGGGCGCCCAACCCCAACGTCAGGGCGCCCAACCTCAACGTCAGGGCGCGCAAGCCCAACGTCAGGGCGCGCAAGCCCAACGACAGGGCGCCCAACCCCAACGTCAGGGCGCCCAACCTCAACGTCAGGGCGCGCAAGCCCAACGTCAGGGCGCGCAAGCCCAACGTCAGGGCGCCCAACCTCAACGTCAGGGCGCGCAAGCCCAACGTCAGGGCGCGCAAGCCCAACGTCAGGGAGCGCAACCCGAACGTCAGGGCGCCCAACCCCAACGTCAGGGCGCGCAAGCCCAACGTCAGGGCGCGCAACCCCAACGTCAGGGCGCGCAACCCCAACGTCAGGGCGCATTGCCTCTTTTTTTGCCGCCGTTTGCACATAATTCAGGTGCAACACTCAAAAAGTCGCAGTATTTACTCCTGATCTGCAAGCGGCGTTGCGAATAACATTTGGAGAGCATTCGCACACCTGTAAGACAGTGCATGGAGCCGCAAAGATGAATGGCGCAAGATAGAGGGTAAACACGCAGTTGGGTGACCAATCACCCTGCGGCACCGTGGGATACACGCAGTTGTGTGACCAATCACCCTGCGGCACCGTGAGATACACGCAGTTGGGTGACCAATCACCCAGCGGCACCGTGGGATACACGCAGTTGGGTGACCAATCACCCTGCGGCACCGTGGCATACACGCAGTTGGGTGACCAATCACCCTGCGGCACCGTGGGATACACGCAGTTGGGTGACCCATCACCCTGCGGCACCGTGGGATACACACAGTTGGGTGACCCATCACCCTGCGGCACCGTGGGATACACGCAGTTGGGTGACCCATCACCCTGCGGCACCGTGGGATACACGCAGTTGGGTGACCAATCACCCTGCGGCACCGTGGCATACACACAGTTGGGTGACCAATCACCCAGCGGCACCGTGGGATACACGCAGTTGGGTGACCAATCACCCTGCGGCACCGTGGGATACACACAGTTGGGTGACCAATCACCCAGCGGCACCGTGGGATACACGCAGTTGGGTGACCAATCACCCTGCGGCACCGTTGGATACACGCAGTTGGGTGACCAATCACCCTGCGGCACCGTGGGATGCCTCTGTGCATGTGACCTCATTTCACTGATTTTTAACCTGGTCATGGACAGGACTCTCACTGACAAAAATCAACACTTTTCCATCAAAAGGACACTTTTTGACACAGAACCCCCGATTTCCCCTGATTTATGTCACTGGAGGTTGACGTCTCAAATGCACACGCTGCTTAGAAGATTAAAAAAAAGGGATCGTTAGTCGGGGCAGTGGGAATAGCTATAATGTGTCACTACTCCCTAGCACCACCATTTTGTTGCTGCTGCTGCTGCTGCTGCTGCTGCTGGAGACAGGAGGGACAAAATGGAGCTGGACTAATGCTGCCTCATTGTACACAACAACTAACTCAATCTCTTAACCAAAGGTCAAAGTGCAATGATAATAAACCGGTACTCCTTTATTTTTTATGAACCCGGAGTAACCGTTCTTTAATTTACTAAGTATAGACCCACTTTCTGCCTTTTCATCTTTTTTAGTTGAATTTGCCACATTTGTATAGTATTTGTACTCACTGCATACGGTGGAGGGGTCACTGCATACGGTGGAGGGGTCACTGCATACGGTGGAGGGGTCACAGCATACGGTGGAGGGGTCGCAGCATACGGTGGAGGAGGGGTTTTGCCACTTTGTTAATGTGTGGTTATAACACATTTATTTGTATGTAATGTTGGATGTGAAGTAAGCACACACGCAAATCGCATAGATAAAAGCAAACATACACGTGATGTATGTTCAGATTTGTATACAGCACTATCGTTAACATTGTAATTATTATCATTATCATGGTAAACGGCTCCAAAATCTAACAATTCACCAGTTCAAGAACTCCGCTCTGCACATGCTTTATGATCAACATAATCCCTTATTAAAATACATTCGGTTTACTTTAAAAACAATAGGGAATTCAAATAAAGTTGTATAATTTTTTGTTTTTAGGGCAGAGACGTTGTAGAAACCTTTCTAAAAGGGGTCAGTCTCTCCTAGGGGCAAAGTGTACTAATGGCAGTGACATGGTTAAGGGGTCAGTCCCTCCTAGGGGCAAAGTGTACTAATGGCAGTGACATGGTTAAGGGGTCAGTCCCTCCTAGGGGCAAAGTATACTAATGGCAGTGACATGGTTAAGGGGTCAGTCCCTCCTAGGGGCAAAGTGTACTAATGGCAGTGACATGGTTAAGGGGGCAGTGACATGGTTAAGGGGTCAGTCCCTCCTACAGGCCAAAGTGTACTAATTGCAGTGACATAGTTAAGGGGTCAGTCCCTCCTATAGGCCAAAGTGTACTAATGGCAGTGACATGGTTAAGGGGTCACATCTGGCTGCATTATTTATTTTATACCAAAATATGACAGATTTATTTTTAAATATTTTTTTAATTATTTTGTAAACATGATAAGCTGATACCTGGGAGGGGTATATATATGAGGTCATATCCTCTAGCTTCCCCTTTTTGTCTGATGTCACTGTGTGTTCAACAAGAGTTTGCATAGAAAGACACCTCCACACCTCCGCACACATCACCCTCCCTCCCCCGCACCTCTCTCCCACACATCACCCCCCCCTCCCCCGCACCTCTCCCCCACACATCACCCCCCCTCCCCCGCACCTCTCTCCCAGACATGACCCCTCCGCACCTCTCTCCCACACATCACCCCCTCTCCCACACATCCACCCCCTCCTCCCCCGTACCTCTCCCACACATCACCCCCCCTCCTCTGCACCTCTCTCCCAAACATGACCCCTCCGCACCTCTCTCCCACACATCATTCCCCTCTCCCCACATCTCCCCCACACATCAATCCCCCCTCCCCCGTACTTCCCTCCCACACATCAATCCCACACATCAATCCCCCCCTCTCCCCTGCACCTCTCTCCCACACATCACCCCCTCTCCCACACATCCACCCCCTCCTCCCCCGTACCTCTCCCACACATCACCCCCCCTCCCCCGCACCTCTCTCCCACACATCACCCCCCCTCCCCCGCACCTCTCTCCCACACATCACCCCCCCTCCCCCGCACCTCTCTCCCAGACATGACCCCTCCGCACCTCTCTCCCACACATCACTCCCCTCTCCCCACCTCTCTCCCACACATCAATCCCCCCTCCCCCGTACTTCCCTCCCACACATCAATCCCACACATCAATCCCCCCCCTCTCCCCTGCACCTCTCTCCCACACATCACCCCCCCCCCTCTCCCACACATCCACCCCCTCCTCCCCCGTACCTCTCCCACACATCACCCCCTCTCCCCCGCACCTCTCTCCCACACATCACCCCCCTCCCCCGCACCTCTCTCCCACACATCACCCCCTCTCCCCCGCACCTCTCTCCCACACATCACCACCCTCCCCCGCACCTCTCTCCCACACATCACCCCCCTCCCCCACATCTCTCTCACACATCACCCCCTCTCCCCCGCACCTCTCTCCCACACATCACCACCCTCCCCCGCACCTCTCTCCCACACATCACCCCCCTCCCCCACACCTCTCCCACACATCACCCCCTCTCCCCCGCACCTCTCTCCCACACATCACCCCCCTCCCCTGCACCTCTCTCCCACACATCACCCTCCCCTCCCCCGCACCTCTCCCACACATCACCCCCCTCCCCCGCACCTCTCTCCCACACATCACCCCCCTCCCCTGCACCTCTCTCCCACACATCACCCTCCCCTCCCCCGCACCTCTCTCCCACACATCACCCCCCTCCCCCGCACCTCTCTCCCACACATCACCCCTCTCCCCCGCACCTCTTTCCCACACATCACCCCCCCTCCCCCACACCTCTCTCCCAGACATGACCCCTCCGCACCTCTCCCACACATCACTCCCCTCTCCCCACATCTCCCCCACACATCACCCCCCTCCCCTGCACCTCTTTCCCACACATCACCTCCCTCCCCTGCACCTCTCCCACACATCACCCCCCTCCCCCGCACCTCTCTCCCACACATCACCCTCCCCTCCCCCACACCTCTCACCCACACATCAATCCCCCCCCTCTCCCCTGCACCTCTCCCACACATCACCCCCCTCCCCTCTCTCCCACACATCACCCCCCTCCCCTGCACCTCTCTCCCACACATCACCCCCCTCCCCCACACCTCTCTCCCACACATCACCCCCCTCCCCGCACCTCTCCCACAAATCACCCCTCCCCCGCACCTCTCTCCCACACATCACCCCCCCTCCCCCGCACCTCTCTCCCACACATTCCCGCACCTCTCTCCCCCACCCCTCTTTCCCACACATCCCCCCCCTCCCCTGCACCTCTCTCCCACACATCACCCCCCTACCCCGCACCTCTCTCCCACACATCACCCCTCTCTCCCACACATAACCACCCCTCCCACCTCTCCCCAACATCACCCCCCCCCCGCCCCCTCTCCCAGACATCCCCGCACCTCTCTCCCCCACATAACCCCCCTCCCCCCCACAACACCCCCCTCCCTCCTCTCCCACACATCACCCCCCTCCCCCGCACCTCTCTCCCACACATCACCCCCCTCCCCTGCACCTCTTTCCCACACATCACCTCCCTCCCCTGCACCTCTCCCACACATCACCCCACTCCCCCGCACCACTCTCCCACACATCACCCTCCCCTCCCCCACACCTCTCACCCACACATCAATCCCCCCCCCTCTCCCCTGCACCTCTCCCACACATCACCCCCTCCCCTCTCTCCCACACATCACTCCCCTCTCCCCACATCTCCCCCACACATCACCCCCCTCCCCTGCACCTCTTTCCCACACATCACCTCCCACCCCTGCACCTCTCCCACACATCACCCCACTCCCCCGCACCACTCTCCCACACATCACCCTCCCCTCCCCCACACCTCTCACCCACACATCAATCCCCCCCCTCTCCCCTGCACCTCTCCCACACATCACCCCCCTCCCCTCTCTCCCACACATCACCCCCCTCCCCTGCACCTCTCTCCCACACATCACCCCCCTCCCCCGCACCTCTCTCCCACACATCACCCCCCTCCCCGCACCTCTCCCACAAATCACCCCTCCCCCGCACATCACCCCCCTCCCCCGCACCTCTCTCCCACACATCACCCCCCTCCCCCGCACCTCTCTCCCACACATTCCCGCACCTCTCTCCCCCACCCCTCTTTCCCACACACCCCCCCCCTCCCCTGCACCTCTCTCCCACACATCACCCCCTACCCCGCACCTCTCTCCCACACATCACCCCTCTCTCCCACACATAACCACCCCTCCCCAACATCACCCCCCCCTCCCCCCGCCCCCTCTCCCAGACATCCCCGCACCTCTCTCCCCCACATCACCCCCCTCCCCCCCACATCAACCCCCTCCCCCCAACACCCCCCTCCCTCCTCTCCCACACATCACCCCCCTCTCCCACACATCACCCCCACTTCCCTCACATCACCCCCCCACCCCTCTCCCACACATAATACCCCCCTCCCCCCGCACCTCTCTCCCACACATCACCCTCCCCTCCCCCGCACCTCTCTCCCACACATCACCCTCCCCTCCCCCGCACCTATCTCCCACACATCACCCTCCCCTCCCCTGCACCTCTCGCCCACACATCACCCTCCCTCCCCCGCACCTCTCGCCCACACATCACCCTCCCCTCTCTCCCACACATCTTTACTGCAGGATGGGATAAGACTAAACAAAACAAACACTTCCCTGTTCAGAAACCCCTAATAAATAACACGTTTTAGTTAATTTCCCTTTGCTTTTAGTAAGGTTAGATTGATTTAAGGAAGCCAGTAAGATGAATGTGTTGCTGAGCCATCTGGCAGTGCAGGGGTTATAAGGAACGCATAGCATCTGTTTCCTTAGGTTCACATTGTACAGCAAGAACATCTGCCCCTATATAAACACGCAGAAGGAAAGGTACAAGCAGCTACATACAGAAAGCCGGCTGCACCATGGAGATGGCTGCATTCCTATTCATGTGAGAACTCGTGTTCAAAAGACACATCCTGCAGTCCAACCACCGTCCAACCATCCCCCACCCCACCCCCGTCCAAACACATTCCAACCCCCACCCAACCACTGTCCAACCCCCGCCCCATCCCCCACCCAACCACCATCCAACTCCCACCCAACCACAGTCTAACCCCCAACCAACTCCCACCCAACCACCGTCCAACCCCCAACCAACTCCCACCCAACCACCGTCCAACCCCCGCCCCATCCCCCACCCAAACCCCACCCAACCACCGTCTAACCCCCAACCAACTCCCACCCATCCCCCGTCCAACCACCACCCATCCCCCGTCCAACCACCGAATAACCCCCGCCCAAACACATTCCAACTCCCACCCAACCCCTGCTCCATCCCAACCAACTCCCACCCATCCCCCGTAAACACATCCAACCCCCACCCATCCCCCGTCCAACCCCCACCAAACCACCGTCCAACCCCCACCAATCACCATCCAACCCCTGCCAACCCACCCCCCACCCAACCACCGTCCAACCAACTCCGACCCATCCCCCGTCCAACCCCCACCCAAACTCCGTCCAACCCTCACCAAACTCCCACCCATCCCCTGTCCAACCCCCATCCAACCCCCGCCCAAATACATTCCAACCCCCACCCCATCCACCACCCACCGTCCAAACCCCGCCCCATCCCCCTCCCAACCATCGTCCTACCCCCTACCCAACCACCGCCCAACCCCCCATCCAACCTCCACTCAGAGCAGCAATCCTGCCCATTTAACCTAGTCTTTTTTACAGGGTCGGACCCGGGGTAATCCGCCGGAGCGGAAACGAGTCATTTTTTTTTTAACTTCCGGGTTTCCGAGATATTTACTCGTTGGATTTTCAAAGATGGCACCCGCAGTTACCCAATCAATCACCCTCCTGATGACGTTGCGGCCTCCTATCTGACTCGGGAGATTTTGTGGCCATTTTGATTTCCCTAATTAGAGCAGAAACACCAGCGACTAAACCAGGGGGGGAGTCCCAGTAGCTAGATAGAGAGCGCTGCAGGTCTGGAGGGACACACTAGATCAGGGGTAGGCAACTCCAAGCCTCAAGGACCACCAACAGGTCAGGTGTTAAGGATATCCCTGCTTCAGCACAGGTGGTCAATCAGTGGCTCAGTCGAAGCCTGAATAACCGGTGCTGAAGCAGGGATATCCTTAACACCTGACCTGTTGGTGGCCCTTGATGACTGGAGTTGCCTACCCCTCTTCTAGATCCCCAAAAATGGAGATGGGGGGGGGGGGGGGGGGGGAATTGCTACTTTAATATAGCTGGCAGACATTGGGAGACGTGTGGAGCATTATTACTGTGACCACTTTCTACCTTTGAATTACAATTTTATCTTTCTCATCATTCAATGCCACAATGTCCCTCATTTCATTTTCTCTCTACAAGAACATGAGGTGTGACCAGGGTCGGCCCTTGGTAACCTCACACGGACAGTCCCCCCTACAACAGTGCGGTTATATTTTTTGCTGCCTTTTCACCTGTTTATTATTCCACTGGCAGTAGCCATTACCATGGCAACCTGTTGCCTTAATGCATGTAAATGGCGGCGGCCATTTTAACCTCCCCAGGTGGCAGCATTTCAGCAACGAACATTTCCTGAACTGAGCACAGAAAAACATGAGGAAAAGAACTTTGCTGTGGTAAAAAGGAAGGAGATGCATGATTTTTTGATGGCAGCAGGCCAGATTGCTGCATTAATATGCCAAAATTGCCACTGAGCAACTTCCTGTTGGAGATGTTACAGGGTTGCCTGCAGGAAATGGTTCTGCGGCCATGTTTGTTGACCCCTCCCATGCCAGAGGTTTGCAACTTAATGAGTTACAAGCCCCTCTGGTACAGAAGAGGTTATGGCAGAGTCCCGAGCACCAGGATGTCTCTCAGCGAAGAAACCATTTCTAGCTGCCAAATATACCGAAACTAACCAGATAACATCTTGGCCTGACGCTCTCTACCTAATGCACGGATATACCCTAATACAGGGCTGGCCAACTCCAGTCCTCAAGGGCCACAAACAGGCCAGGTATCAGTGATATCCCTGCTTCAGCACAGCACTTCAGCAAAGACTGAGCCACCTGTGCTGAAGCAGGGATATCCTGAAAAACTGACCTGTTGGTGGCCTTTGAGGGCTGGTGTTGGCCACCGCTGCCCTAATATATACCACATTTAACAACAGTTTCCGGATGTTGTGTATGGGGCTAGTATCAGGATATTCAGTCTCAAAGCCGAAACCCAAAACAGCCCCATGCCAGGGGCAATTAATGACACAATAAATACTGCCTTTGTTAGTCTGCGTCACTAACCGATTCAATCATCAGAGCTCATTCACCGATTCAATCATCAGAGCTCATTCACCGCCTGTCCCCATCAATCCTCAATGGCCTATTTAACCTCTGCAGTGCTGATGGGCCGTCTTACAATGCCTCTATACCCTCTTCCACACAAAAAGGTGTTAAAGCTTCCAACCCCCAAAAATGTATTTACTGGAATATCAGCGTCTCTCCAAAAACATTGCAGGTTTTTTACAATGAAGTATACAGAAATAAAACCATTAGGTTTTGTATACAAGAGATTCGAATTCACTATTTTGGGGGTAGTAGTTACTAAGGGAATTAAAATGCTGGAAGCCAAAGCAGAACCTCTCGTCCCTACCATGTGCACCATTTGTATTTGTCTTTTAACCGTGCTGTGACACCGCCATCGTGAGCCTGCAGATAAATCCGATCACCCAGGAAAATGGCAAAGAAAACGGGACCCTCCGTCTCACCTTTGGATCGCGTTGTGACATCCATCGGTTCCACCACCTCCGGCTCACTCTTAATTTCCTCGTCGGCCAAACTGCACGAGACAAAAGAAACACAGGGTGTGAGTATGGCCATGTAACCACCAGGCATTATACTTTCAGCTCCAACATGGGAATGCAGAAGCAGATCTTGGTCAACACTTGAAGCCGTTATCCATTGAACACCCCATATTTCGGCAGCGTTATATTCCTTTGCATGCTACAATTTGAAGGGTTTACCCCAGTTTTAACCATTTACAATCTGAAATGACACAAGACATGCCCACACACAAGTCTTACTGAGAAAGAGGTCAGCCCATTAATGGATGCTTTAAGAACTTAGTGGTCTTTTTCTAGCCATCCTGTCACCGGTGATAAATTAAAGACGACTCTTTGGTAAAAGCCAAGAATGTAAAGAGCAAAATCGCACTGCTGGATAAACATCACTTTGTACTTCAAGCGTCAGTATTCAGGAGACATCACTGAGGTCTCTGCAGGATTCTCTGCACTGAACGCTCATACATTACACACTCGAAAACAATCCAAGGGTATTACAAAAAATGATTTTCAATAAATAAGTTGACCTCTGAATCTTCTTCGCAAGACGAATAGAATCTGCAAACAATACAGAATAGATTTTGAATGCGAGCTGTCTATATCTCTGAATTACACCAGAACACCTTTAAAAAAACACACACACACACATTAGCTTATACACTGTAGATTGGCTTTGGTCCCCATTGCCGACTCCTCTGTGCCGGTCTGGATATACTTGAAATAGCCTCTCCGATGAGACACCCGGCATCAATAAGAAACAAACAACCTCAATAAGGTAAGAGTGAAGGGGGATTGCTTTTTGGAGTAGGAGATATGTTCTGCTTTAAATATTTCTGACATTCGGTTGTATGATATGATATGTGAGGACCTAGAATTAAGGCAGGGAGGGTAATGTAGCATTCAAATGAACTTCTCCTGCTGGCATTGCCACATTACCAATTCTTTGTGCCAGTGATAATCTGACGGCTGGTAACGTATATATCCCCGGACAAATAGGTGGCATAATCAGCACCGTGTGAATGCCAGAATGAGCAGTTCAATGTTAGCGAAGGGTGCGTCCGAAAAATAAGCAGACCAGGGGGAAACATGTATGGGGGGGTGACCCCTTTCTATCTATTGCCATCTGATGGCTTTCCGGCAATGAACAGGTCCCACTCTCCCGTGTTTTTAAGGCTGGGTCGGCTCCTCGTCTCTTCCTGATTATTTTGTTGCATGTCTTACAGAAGAAGAAAAAAAAAACCCTATGCTGCAACATAGACGCATAAATCAAACTGAAGTCAGGATTCTACATGTACTATCCCCATCGAGACTGCTGAAATCAGACGCTTTCCTGAGCAGCCATTTCAGAATCAGTTTGCAAAATAGCTGATCAAATGGAGAACTGAAGTCATGCATCTCAGGCAGCATTATACAGCATTATGCAGCAAAGAGTAGCTCTTATTTGTGCTGTGAGTCCACACCACATTGAACAAGTCCAAATAGAAAGAAAAAACGGTAAAGCCAAATACTGGAGGTGCATGAAAATAGGAAAACATTGTTAGCTATGCTGAAGCGATAGAAATCCCAGCTTTGCAGAAGAACTCACCTATCACAGGCTTAGTCATCGGTGGCTATGCTATTTCTGCAGGCTCTTAAAATGGCGCCTGGCAGCATTGCACTGCCTCGTTCCTGCACTGTGGCTAAAATGGTAGCACTTTATGCAATAAAAGGCATCTGTTGACTAAAGTGCTTCACAGTCTTTTTTTTTTTCCCTTGATTTTCAGGAATTGCAGATGAAAACCAAATGTTTACAGACTATTCACGAGACGGGGAGAGCGTTTCTTGGCGTGATTGGCAGGGCTTGTACTTGTCAGATCAAGGCTTGTACGTGTGAGATAGGACCAAAACTAGAATGCCAAGGTATATAGGGTACGGTTACTAGTTAGAAAATCGCTTCTACGGACACCCCAAAATCACAGGCCCGCTAACACGGTCCGAAAATAGCTAACAAGTCATCATTACTGTCGGGGTCATTAAAGATGGCGACCATTATGAATTATATCAAAAGCATAGAAGTAGCCACAAAGTTGTAACAATACGCCCCCACAGAAGGCGTTGCCTGGTGATGCTGGATTTGGGTTTTGGGCCCAAATTACTACAAATCAATGAATAGCAGACACGTTACAATTAATGGATACGATATTTTGTTGGCGCATTTCCACTTCACTTTCACAAGTGGCCCAGTTCCCGGAGAGATCACTAAACTTCTCTCGTGGCATCTAAACGTTTAATTTTTGGCCTAACCATTCATGGCGGCGATATGTACTGGGCCATATTTCGATAAGTGGCTCAGTAGTGCTGAATTGCGTTTCCCTTTTGTCAATACAGAGAATTCCTTTCATGTATTTGGCATCTCTGCTGGGTGGCAATTCCCTGCAACCACTACTTTTCCGCTAAAGCCGAGCTCATATTTTCAGTGATTATTGCATATCCATCAATAACTAGGTTTATCTGGGCACCCGGGCATTATTGAACACCCACATTTGGGCATTCCTATTGCTTCTTGTGTTGGCACAAGCAGGGTAAGTGAAGCCACGTAAAGAATAGAACCTCGGGACAATATCTGAGTGTGCCACGGATGTGCCTTATTTATAAACAAACAGAAACACACCGTAACACCACGGCCCTGCCAAATTCACACACTTATATATTTCTATTTGTTTTTTGACAGGATTTGAACCGGAGAATCCTCCGTAGTTGAGCCATGCGAGTTTCTACAGCAACCTCCACCCGTTCCAGATACGTACCCAGTGTTTATCTAGGCCAGCAGTGCTCAAACTCCGTCCTCAAGTACCCCCAACAGGCCAGGTTTTACGGGTATCCATGCTGTAGCACAGGTGGTTCTGTCAAAATGACTGAGCCTCCTGTGCTGAAGCCTTAAACCAGGGGTGGCCAACCCCAGTCAGCAATTGCCACCAACAGGTCCGGTTTTAAGGATATCCCTTCAGCACAGGTGGCTCAATCAGTGGCTCAGTCATTCAGACTGAGCCAAGCGGGCTGAAGCAGGGATATCATTAAAACCTGACCTGTTGGTGGCAATTGAGGACTGGGGTTGGCCACTCCTGCCTTAAACCTTGAGGATTGAGTTTGAGCACCAGTGATCTAGGGTATTTAAAAGAGCCACCCAATAGGAAGCCACAAGCGATGATGATGTGGCTTCCTATTGGTCTGCGTAATCCGCAAGATTTGGCAGCCATTTTTAATTCCCTCCATGGAGCAGAAACACTAGTAAGTAACTTGGGAAACAGAGGGGAGAGCCCGAACCCTGACTCCACCCCCCAAAACCTATAAAAATAATACAATAAGGCAGGCTGGAAGTACACACGCACGTATACAAATGTACTTCTTCACAAATCAGCTTCATCTGCAGGCCCCTGTGACAGCGAATGGTGACATCACGTTGTGCAATCTGCCCCTTGTTTTTGATTTGGGGAAAATACCCAAATGCAATTATTTGGGGAATCCTTAAAGATGGCCACCACCATGTGTGTGTTTTTTGTACTGTTCTGATTACGACAATAATAAAGGAATACCCACAGCATTAGGTATCGTATGACCTAAATGTAACACCTCTCCGAAATAGCCCGCAGGCGATCTTTGGTATTTGTTGTTTGCCTTTCAGAATGTCTCCTTGGGGCCAGACACTAGCCCTGCACAAGAAATGAAACCTATGAGGTTTGGAAGCGTCTTTGCCGAGAGCTTTTACTGCAGATATTTCCAACTTTTCCCAGAACCCCTCTCCCACGCTGGCAGAGATTTCTGCCCAGCAGCGGCCTGCACGTTCTCCTTCCTGTACCTACATCGCAGAATCAGTAGGGTTTCCTCACCCTTCTCATTGCAATCGCACACGTCGATGTTTTTAAAAATGGCTGCCGTTTTTATTTCCTTTGTAACCCAGTGCAATTCTAGGAGTAGTAGTTGCAGTGCTCATCTTTCTGGCAGCCGCAACTAAAACGTGTGTGTATCCTGCGATATCTGTTATTGTCAAATGTTTTGGCACCCAAGCTTACAAGCCCAAAAGTTGCAACTCTACTAATCATACCTTTACCCAGGAGTGGCCAACTCCAGTCCTCAAGGGCCACCAACAGGCCAGGTATTAGGGATATCCCTGCTTCAGCACAGCTGGCTCAATCAGTGGCTCAGTCATAATGACTGTACCACCTGTGCTGAAGCAGAAATATCCTGAGATCCTCACCTGTTTGTGGCTCTTGAGAATTGGAGTTGGCCACCCTTGCCTTAAACGATGTGACATCGGTTTAAAGTGGCAGAGGGTGTGCTGTGTACCTGAGTGTTTCAATTTCAACAAATATTGCTATAAGATACTATACTGTCCAGGCCTCCGCTATAAGATACTATACTGTCCAGGCCTCCGCTATAAGATACTATACTGTCCAGGCCTCCGCTATAAGATACTATACTGTCCAGGCCTCCGCTATAAGATACTATACTGTCCAGGCCTCCGCTATAAGATACTATACTGTCCAGGCCTCCGCTATAAGAGACTATACTGTCCAGGCCTCCGCTATAAGAGACTATACTGTCCAGGCCTCCGCTATAAGAGACTATACTGTCCAGGCCTCCGTATGTATGTGGGAAACCGGCTTATAACTTGCTAAAAAAAAAAAATATATATATATTTATTACATTTCCCCCTGAAAAACATTCCCTCAACTCAACGCAGGTCACTGGAACATGAAGAGACCTGCATTTTCCTACCAACCCTCCCTGAATGTAGTTCAGACGTTGCCTTCGTCCTAGCACTATTGCACACCATAACGCCATATTTAAAGAATCGCCAGGGAAAAAACCCTGCTTCGCTGAACACAACTTTGCCGCGCACGCGCTCCCTTCAACGCGCGCACTATCCGCGCCGGGGGGGCGGGGGCGGCGCCTGCTGCGTTCTGCATGAGAAAGTTCGGCTAACCCGGCCTCTCTGAGGCGCTGGAAGTTTCCAGAAGGCTCTCTCGTCTCTCTCCTGTGGCTGTCAATCTCCCAGCCACCTCCGTGCTGCTATTCGTTTAGGAGCTACAAGGGGACCCCCGATTGGTCGGCGAGGGCTAGAACAAAGTTGCTGCTCCCGCCCCGTTTCCAACGTCTTGGTGCAATGCAGTCATTTTAATCCCCCCCCCTCCCCCACCCCTCGTGTGCTGTCTGCGTGAGACAGGGCTGAATTAATGTGCCCAGCACAGGATCACTTTGCAGTGAGCCTCGCATAACATGCCCACGCCGTTCACTGGTTCTCTACGGCCGCTTGGGTCAAGTAGAGCAATGGGTTAACCCAGGGGTGGCCAGCTCCAATCCTCAAGGGCCTCCAACAGGCCAGGTATTTGGAATATCCCTGCTTCAGCACGGGTGGCTCAATCAGCTTGATTGAGCCACCTGTGCTGAAGCTGCAGGGGTGGCCAGCTCCAGTCCTCAAGGGCCACCAACAGGCCAGGTATTAGGGATATCCCTGCTTCAGCACAGGTGGCTCAATCGAAGACTGAGACGTCTGTGCTGAAGCACGGACATCCTGAAAACCTGACCTGTTAGTGGCCCTTGAGCTGCCCCACCACCAGGTTAACCCCTCCCGTGCCGGAGGGTACCGGGTCAAGACCCCAGTGGCATGTGAAGGGTTAATGAAACCAGAGTCGGGTTAGAAGACCAAACTCACAACAGCACCAGCACCAGCGTGTCAAGTGAAAGCGCTTAGTCATGTAAAACCTACTTCCTCCTTAGGCCCAAAAGCCTAACTACTAATTGCACAATAACAAATAGGGAAAACACACACACCATTATTTAATATGCACTCAGGCCACCTTCTTTAATCTACATAGGGTTAAAATGATCCTGAGCGCAGAGAAGATGGCGTCACACCGTATTGGACAGGTGCCATAGTGAAACTGGCTACTAGGAAGCTTCTTTAATCTTTTACTAGAGTTACACAAGGGTGACATATTCCAACAGGTGACCCTTTCCCACACAGATCATGATTCGGAATAACTGTCCCTCTGACACTGGGCCATCTCCGCCAAGCAGTGCTAAGCGGCTGGGCTTTAAGAAGCCTTGCGACTTGTCACTGCTTAGTAAACATGGGCCTGCAGGAGAGAGTAAGCTGGCCAACCCTCTGTACAAAGAATCAGCTGCAGCCATGCTACTTCTTAGCGTCACCAGCTCCATTTTGTGAGTAACAGCCAGGAACGCGCCCAAAGCACAGCCATGTGCGGTTTAGCGTCTCTAGCTGCCATGTATTTCTCCGCCTCTCTCCCACCACGTGGCGTGTAACCAGTGATATGCAGTAACAGCGGAATCACGCCAACTTGAAAAAGTAGCAACGCATTTATTAACATCTCTTCGCATCGATATGGATATTTGTTGCTGAAATGCACGACATTTCGGGGGGGCCGTGGGATATTTTAATTAGCGATGCAAAAGAAAACGGTTTGTTACAAGAAAACTTACCTGTTGATCTTGCACACAGGATGTATACAGTAACATGGTATGCGTCTGTAAACAAACTAGGCCTCCAACACTGTCTCTGGGTTAGGGATCAAGCTAGGCAGACACCATTCATGTGCCGATTATACGGAAATACTTTGAAGTTATGATACAAAGCTATTTCTCTGCCACACAGTTTCCCGAAACGCAGGTGGGGAGACGCTGCACGAAATTAACATTTTCAGCAACAAAAAGAAACCTCATTAGGACTGTGTAAAAAACACACATACACACAGAAAACAAATCAGAGAATGCCAAATGAAAACCATCTTGCAGATACCACATCCGTTTGAAATGTGTACGGTTTGGAAGTGCAGATTGCACAGGAACCCTACGATTGTCAGCCCAGTTACGGAGAGGCAGAATAACGCCCGGTCCCACGTACCAAGAAATGAGATCAGAAATAAAAATAGAAAAATGTTCCACGGCAGGAAGTTAAATGCAGGCGCAGATCAGGCAAAGAAAGAAATACAGCCCCTACCACGGAGATTTCATATCCAAGACCACGATTAAGTCTTGTGCTTCCTATAAATAAACAGAGATTTATATTTTTTCTTGCGCCGGGGTTTTTCGCCGTGAAGACCCCACAGCTTTCACAAAATCATGCTTACTTACCTGCAAATATTCCACACGCGTGTGTATGACAATTCAAAAGGTTTAGTCAATATTGAGCTAACCAAGAAATACGTCTGGTTTAACCTTTTTTTCCCCCCAGTATTCGGGAGGCCTGTTACCGACACACTTTAGGCCTTTCCAGCACTTACTGGGTTAAACAGATTTGAGTCGGCCGATAAAAAAGGACAGACTGCCCATTTGTCTCCCAGCACGTAAAAATAACCGGTTACACCGCACAAAAAAACAATGCAGCAGATCACCGTGTAATTGAGGCTAAAACATGAAATCAAAGGAGAGCCACACAGAAAATAATCAGGATTTTAGGACAGAGAAACATCGTTTAACTTACTGTTTTACATCCATACTACTTTGCTCCTGTGTCACAGGAACTGATCCTTCCAGGGTTAAACAAAAAAGAAATAAAAAGATGTATTCCAGATTCCAGTGTGGGGCAGAAAAACGCGCAAAACTACCCTCGCCGCGCCGGTTCCACCAGACGGAAAATCAGAACCGAAAAAAGTTTAGAGAGCGCCACTTAAAAAAAAAAAAAAGGATAATAATAATATCCAAATGTAACCTAGGCCCCAAATCTATGGCAGACATTAGCCTTGTGGGGTGCCTGGGAAGTGACATAAAGTGATATTCCTGGGGGGGTCTGCCGCTTGCTTCTAGTGATTGGGAACTTGCCTGCGGTGCTGGGGGCGGCCGGGCTCCTGCCCCTGGGTCCCTGCAGGGCAGCTCTGTGCATCTGCTGTCCTCGCTTCCATTTTCTCTCCAGCAGGCATGTGACACAGGAGTAGACAATAGTGCCGGCAAACTGCTCAGGGAGAGGTGTTCCCGGGAGAAACTGGAGCTTTTGCAAAGCTACAAAAAAAAAAAACACCACTCTTTGCATTGAGAGAAAAAAAAAAAAGTTACTGTGTCACTTCCCCCCCTCTCCCCAATTTGCAAACAGCAAGCAATGGCTAATGGCAGCCAACCATGTGACCCTAAGAAAGCACATTTAAACAGTTGCTGTGCTGTTGGAGGGGGGTTTGTAGCGCGACAAGTCGCCAAGATGCGGCGTGCAAATGCACAGTTTGTACGTTCCAAGAGATGGGAGAAGAATTGGGGGGGAGAAAAGCACAAGTAAAAAGGTCAGGCTTACCTCTGTGGATGCATTGTACACTGTGTTATGTCAATACTTAGAAAACATGGAGGACACACACTCAGTCCTCAGACAGAAAGGGTTTGGCACTTTAGCTTGATGATCGGTCTTCCTGATACAAGCTCACGCCGGATTGGAGGCCCGGGGAAATCCCGATGCAACGCGTTAAACCATTGGCTGGAACATTTCCTGAGTGATTATCTTTGTGCAGCTCCGGCGAGCAGCCGAAGCCATCCTGTGCAAAGGAAAAGACAGGCTGAAGTTAGGCCTTTTATCCGGCACAGGCAACACACAACCCATGCACAATCCCCAGCGCCGGTACGTGCGACACACGCTTGCAGGAAACGGCCTTCACCTCACACGTGGGGTTTAGCCTTACATGCGTGTCACGTGCGTTGCATGACATTTGTTATTTGCTATGTTCCCACACCGTTAACAAGCCGGGCAAAGAAAATAAAAGCAAAGATCGCGGCAAAATGTTAAACACGCCGTCATTTACACATCAAGGGTTTGTGCGCACCTAAATAACAAAGCTACTTTATGTCAAATGCAGCAGCACCCGCAATGGCGCAACAATGACACAATGTTACAATGTAGCAAGTTGGTTCCTAATAAAATAAAGGCAAACCTTGACATTGTCCCTGGCATAGGCAGGTCGGGGTGCCAGGGAAAAGCCAGCACACGAAACCCGATTTGGAGCAAGATAATGACACGAGGTTTAAAAGGACAGCAAAAATAACAAAAAGGATTCAGAGCCTGGGCTCCAGGAAAACACAGCAAGAAAGCAAAGCTTTGCTATTCCCAAAAGGCACCGCCATCTCGTGCAATGTGCCAGCGCTACTCGGGATTTGTCAGTCTTATTTAACAAACCTTATTATTCTCCCATCCTCCAAGGCCGAATTCAAACCGTCACTAAAAGCAAGAGAGAGAGGAAAAAAAACAGCTTCCGCCCGGGCTGCAGATCGCTGAACATTAACCCTGTGAGGGGGGGCTCTGTGTGAAGGAAGGCCTAGTTATGCATGCAGCTTAGAGACAATGCCACTCTCCAGCCCACACTTCACATCCCATTGATTTTTGTTCCCGAATGTAAATAACACTGTTGGTGTATTTTAATGAATAAGGATTTGCAAAGCCCGGAACTGGAAAAATAAATAAAAATAAAGGTGTGAGGGAATCCATTCTTGTTGGATCCAAAAGATCAAATGTTAAAAGGTTTTAAACAAATGCTAAAAATAAATAAAAAATGTCTGTATGGCTGAACGGAAAACGATCTGTTCTCATGTTCGGGTTTTGCAGCACATGTAGTATGTGGTTGTTATTTCGTTCTGACGGTTTGCTTGGCGCTTGGCAGCATGAAATACAACATGATATCTATAAAATGACAATATATTAACGGAATACAGCGTCGGCACAGAGGGAAGAGCGGCAGAAAACTGTGTGCGAAGGAGGCCCTGGGCCTGAAGGTGTTAATCTAGCCAGTTAACTATTAGTGCAGGGGTCTCAACTTCCAGTCTTCAAGGGCCACCAACAGGTCTTTTATGGATATCCCTGCTTCAGCACAGGTGGCTCGGATTGAACCACCTGTGCTGAAGCAGGGATATCCATAAAACCTGGCCTGGTGGTGGCCCTTGAGGACTGGAGTTTGAGACCCCTGTATTAGAGGGATAGCCCTGCAGAGTGCCCCTCTCTTATTCCAATTCCACGGATATCTATTTCCCACTTACACCTTCAAAGAGAGTTACTTTTCCACGCTACACTGAAAACACTCCGCATACAGCGCCATGTCTCCGTTCCTTAGCACTTACTGCCACGGAGACCTACATTGCACTCCCATGTTGTAGAAAGTCCTACCTCACACTGCCACTCTGCTCCAATAACTGTGTGTGACCTCTTCTAACACTACCCAGATATCTCAGGACTTCCTGCCTGGATACCTACCTTTCAGCTCCACCCAATGACCAGCCCCAATTTCCCCATAACCCAGATACTTCTCACACCCCCTCCATGGAGACTTACATTTCAGTCACCACCATAAGTAATACCTACCTCCTCCATGGCGCTCTATATCTTAGTCGAAATCATCAGAAATACCTACCTCCTCCATGGAGACCTACCTCCCCCACCCCCTCCATGGAGACCTACCTCCCCCACCACCTCCATGGAGACCTACCTCTTACACCCCCTCCATGGAGACCTACCTCCCCCCACCCCCTCCATGGAGATCTACCTCTTAGTCACCACCATCACAAACACCTACTTCCTCCACGGAGACCTACCTCCTCCATCCATATTTCATAGTTACATAGACATATTGGCCCATGTTCACCTCCATAGATACTTACCTCTCACTCCCAAACACTTACTCCCATGGAGACTAACCTTTTCCTTGCACACTATAAAGACCTCTAACTTTCACATCATGCCACCTCCATAATAACCTACCTCTCCCCCCACCTCCATAATAACCTACCTCTCCCCCACCTCCATAATAACCTACCTCTCCCCCACCACCATAATAACCTACCTCTCCCCCACCTCCATAATAACCTACCTCTCCCCCACCTCCATAATAACCTACCTCTACCCCACCTCCATAATAACCTACCTCTACCCCACCACCATAATAACCTACCTCTCCTCCACCTCCATAATAACCTACCTCTCCCCCACCTCCATAATAACCTACCTCTACCCCACCACCATAATAACCTACCTCTCCCCCACCTCCATAATAACCTACCTCTACCCCACCACCATAATAACCTACCTCTCACTCGTCCATAATAACCTACCTCTCCACCACCTCCATAATAACCTACCTCTCCCCCCACCTCCATAATAACCTACCTCTCATCTCCACACAGTCAAAATGAAGCGACCATATTTAGCATTTCAAAGAAAGACGCGTCAGTTTCTTCTTCCTGGATTGGG
Source organism: Ascaphus truei (assembly GCF_040206685.1). NCBI lineage: Eukaryota > Metazoa > Chordata > Amphibia > Anura > Ascaphidae > Ascaphus > Ascaphus truei. The sequence continues at coordinate 62,200 of NW_027454249.1, read as the reverse complement.
GTGCTGAATTAACCCATGGTATACAGTATTCGCTTCCGTGCTGATAGAGTGAGAATTATCCGCTGCTCCTTTGTTTTTCCCTTTTCTTCCTTCCCTCTCATACTTTCCATTTTTGGGGTGCTTGCTGCCTGATACCCCCATATGTTTAAGATATGTCTCTGGAGTTGGATTGAGACATATCTCCACACTGCCATAAGCATCTACCCTGCATACCTACCCCACACAGCAAAGACATCCCGTCAGAGACACCTCCCTCACGTCCATTTTACTGACTTTTTAAGTGGGGCAACGCAAGTGACTTTATTAGAAATTTGTTAGGCGGAAATTTGTCAAATATATTAAAAAGTTTATTTTATCCAATAAAGTCGTTCTTGTTTTCTGAGATATTCGGGGGGGGGGGGGGAAGAGGGGGGGGGGGATTTGGAAGCAGAGCGAAAAACTAAAGGAAAGGCTATCGGCATTTAAAAAATGTATATAAATGAAGGATACTGGCAGGAGGACATCATTTCTCTGTTCTCTTAACCCCTTCAATGCTGGTGGAGCCTGCAATGTACTGCACACCTCTCTGCGACTAATTTATTAATAAAGCAAAGTATTACATTTTTACTAGGGATGCTGGATTTTTACCCTTTATATATATATAAATTAGATTTTTAGTTAAACTGTAGATGTAAAGTTACTGAACCCACAATTCCTAAGCCTTAGAGTAACTTGAAACACTTTCAGGAGGTAAAATGCAGTTCTTCGCAGAGCCCAGTGCAGGCTAAAGATTACTATCGGAACCTCAGACGCTAGAACATAACAAGAATCCCGTTTTTAAGATTATTATGTTTTTGTTAAAGAGCAGGAGACGCTCAGGGTGCAGGATACTAACATTATATGAGTTAGGCCCGGGACACGATGTCTTTGAGCATGCGGAGGCTGTGGGAAAGCGGGTGCTTTCCTTGGGCATGATCGAGGTGCCGTGGGGGGCGTGCCTACGGGCGTCACATAGCTCGCTCACGTGACCGGCCTGTCGCACCAAAAAATCAGTTTGAACGGATTTCTTGCACACTGTGCGCCCCCTCCCGCCTCTGTGCGCACGCTACATGGACGCAAACACCGCCTTAAGGCAGTCTGTTCGCTCAGGTCTGCGGTGCCATGGCCCCAGCCTTACATTCACGCAGGCTTCGGAGGGGGCTGCTGCTTTAAGGCTTTCACCTTTGCTCTGAAAGAAATCCCTTACACTATGGGGGGGGGGGGGAGGGAGGGAGGGTGTCCAACAGCAAATTATATTCAACCGCTATCGCCAAGGTATATTTGAATACATATTATTCTGCCCTCTGGTGGCCACTGCTGGAACCACCGCCATGAATGAAACCAGTTTGGCAAGTAACCAGCATTGGAAACTTTCTGCGCGTGCAGGTAGTGCTCGTTACCCAACGTTTCACGTTACTACCAACTACTTCCAGTACGGGTTCCGTTGGGTAACCGAAAGCGGAATGTCAGTTCTGCGCACTAGTTACAAATCCTACGTAACGCGGCCACGTATAATCTTGTAGCCGCTTCTGTAATATCCGCTCAGATATGCTGTTTATCCGAACCTCGCGCTAATTACAGGATAATAGTGCAGCGGGGCCACCTGTTCTCAGGCGCAATAAATGGGCACACATTTTCTGGAGGGTAACTCTCCTACTGTCCCCCCTCATCCTCTCTCACTCAACCCCCCCTCCTCCTCTCTCACCCCATCATCTCCCTTCCTACTCTCTCACTCAACCCCCCCTCCTCCTCTCTCACCCCATCATCTCCCTTCCTACTCTCTCACTCAACCCCCCCTCCTCCTCTCTCACCCCATCATCTCCCTTCCTACTCTCTCACTCAACCCCCCCTCCTCCTCTCTCACCCCATCATCTCCCTTCCTACTCTCTCACTCAACCCCCCCTCCTCCTCTCTCATCCCCTCCTACTCTCACTCAAACCCCCTCCTCCTCTCACTCAATCCCCCTTCCTCCTCTTTCTCACTCACCCCCCCCCTCCTCTCACTCACCCCCCCCCTCCTCTCACTCACCCCCCCCCCTCCTCTCACTCACCCCCCCCCTCCTCTCACTCACCCCCCCTTCCTCCTCTCACCCCCTCTTCCTCCTCTTACAATTCCTTCCTCCTCTCACTGAATCCCCCCCCCCCTCTTCCTCCTCTCTCACTCAGCAGGAACCCCACGGACAGATGCAGACGTTGGGCCCAGGGGAGGGGGGCGTGAGTAGAGGTGGGGGGCCCCCCGTCGGCTAGAAGAAGTGGAGCTCCTGCCCCCCCCCATAGTGGCTGATCCCCGAGTATCATCGAGCTGCCGATGACACTGCGCCATCACGGGATTGCGACGCCGCTGATGACGGAACATCCCTCTTCCGTAGCCACATGATGGGACCCTTGCAGTGTGAGACTCCATGACATGGGAGCTCGGTCATATACCATTTGCCATTACCAGCTGTGGGAAGGATAAGTGTTCTGGGCCTCCACAAAGTCCAGACACATTTTTCAAGCCCACGCTGATCGCCGGTTTCCTTTTCTGGCCCGTTCCAACGCTGGTTGCATTTTTTAAATCTGGTGCTCGGTTCAGGAGATAGAAGCGGTTGAAATATTAGGAGGTTAAAATGGAGTTCGTCCCAGTGCAGTGTATCGGTTACCATGGTAACCTCAGAAGCTAGGGATTAAGAACATCAAGGTCTCTAACATATATACACACATATATATATATGTGTATGTAAAAAAGGTGCAGGACTTGCCGAGGGCGTGAGATACTAACATATGGGTTAAGCAGCAACCCCCCAAATAACCCTCCTTTTACTTTACAGACACTACGATGAGGCGACGCCCCGGGTTTAAATCCCGGGTACTACGATGAGGCGACGCCCCGGGTTTAAATCCCGGGTACTACGATGAGGCGACGCCCCGAGTTTAAATCCCGGGCGCTACGATGAGGCGACGCCCCGGGTTTAAATCCCGGGCGCTACGATGAGGCGACACCCCGTGTTTAAATCCCGGATACTACGATGAGGCGACGCCCCGTGTTTAAATCCCAGGCGCTACGATGAGGCGACACCCCGTGTTTAAATCCCGGGTGCTACGATGAGGCGACACCCCGTGTTTAAATCCCGGGCGCTACGATGAGGCGACACCCCGAGTTTAAATCCCGGGCGCTACGATGAGGCGACACCCCGAGTTTAAATCCTGGGCGCTACGATGAGGCGACACCCCGAGTTTAAATCCCGGGCGCTACGATGAGTCGACACCCCGAGTTTAAATCCCGGGCGCTACGATGAGGCGACGCCCCAAGTTTAAATCCCGGGCGCACCTGCATGCTGAATGTTGCTTGGTGTTCTAGCAGCCACGGGATACAGCGTTTCACCACGGGATACAGCGTTTCACCACGGGATACAGCGTTTCACCACGGGATACAGCGTTTCACCACGGGATACAGCGTTTCACCACGGGATACGGCGTTTCACCACGGGATACGGCGTTTCACACGGGATACAGCGTTTCACCACGGGATACAGCGTTTCACCACGCTGGGTGTTGCACGCAGCACAACCAACATTAAATAACTGACCGGCGACCGGTTGATGTAAAAGAGCAATCTATGCAATATCCTACGTGTGATTTTACAAAATAAATCAGTTCTCTAGTATTGGATAATACTTACATTTTTTTTAAATTCAACTCAATGCCATTTTTAAATGAGCTTTAATATACTGAGCATCCTTTAGCCACCGCCCCAGCAGTGCAAGATCTTTGCAACACTTTCCTGTTTGGGATAATTTGTAGCCAATGTTCCCAGCAGTTTGAGCTGCAAACTGAAACAATAGATGTTGCCTTTGTAATATCAGGATACATTGTAGCTGCTGAGTTACACTGACTGAAGGATTGATTGAAACTGAAAGGTGGCCATTTAGTGAACCCTGGGAAACAGAATCTTTGCTGATCGATCACGGGAGAACAAATCGATCGGCAGCTTAGGTAATTAGTTTTCAATAAAAGGTAATCAAAGGCGGCGTATATTAAAACAAACATGCCACTTGGACTGCCTCTTTACGGCAGCCATAACCCATAAACTGTCATTGCACTAGTAACATACACAGTGTATATTGTGATATACTATAAGCAGCTATACGCTGTGCTTTTATTTCACTGGCAGTATGGATTAAGGAAACAAAGAGGACCCCACGGTGTATTAAGGTGCGCTATTTTTGAGCTGAGGTATGGAGAGTGTTTGAGAATGTTTAAAGGTCCTGAAATAGGCAGTTGGCCAAAGTAACCTATAGGTGAGTGTATATAGCAGGCCGCAAACACGTCAGGTTTTCAGGACATCCCTACTTCAGCACAGCTGGCTCAATTAGTGGCTCAGTCTGACTGAACCACCTGTGCTGAAGTAGGGATGTCCTGAAAACCTGGCCTGTTGGCAGCCCTTGAGGACTGGAGTTGTGCAGGCCTGCTATATAGTGAAACAAATACAGTGAATAATTGATATAAAAATGGATACACAAGGTTATCATGAAACCACTGGTAGCAATATCCCTTTAAATGTATTGCAGCAGCAAGCACAGTTTTAATGTTTATAGGATGTAGTCAAATATATGACTAAATAAACCCCTTATGGAAGACAAAGAGGTAGTCGCTATAAATATTACACCAGATACACTGTCCTCCTTTGCAGATGGTATATGGATCTATATGTGCTGCCCCAATTGCAGGATCACCAGTCCCCGGGAGTATACCTCCAAAAGCAAAACATATGGGGCGCAGGCATAGAAAAAGAAGATTAAAAGGTTTCAATTTAATAACACAAAAAATAGAAAGCGCTCACAAAGAGGGTGTGATGTAGTTACGTTGCCTGTAGTGGAGAGCAGTCCTTTGCTCACTCGGATGCCAGTATAGATTATTAGTGCAACCTGTGTTCAGCGCGTGAATAAGGAACACTGCGTGCAGGCATTACGTGTGACATAAAGCTAGCGCTGTGTTATTAAAGCGCGCGCCCGCCCGCGCTGCACGCCACTGTCATGCACTTACTTTTAGGGATCGCCTCGTACCCTTTCCTACACGGGGTTATTGTTAAAGTCTCATCCTCTGCTCAGGAGATAGGAGCGCTGGGAGTACTCCGTGTAACATGCAGCTCACCCCAGAGCCCAGAGCAGTGTCACGGTTACCATGGTAACCGCAGAGGCTAAAGGGAAAGAAAACCATTACTGGGAAAAAGACAAGAAGCTGCAATTGTAACAAGCCGGACTCCTACAGGGTTCTGGGGGTGAGTGCTGCTTTAATTAGTCCAAATGTCACCTTTATCAGCACACGCAAGCGAAGCAATCACATAACAGCACCGAGTGCTTCCCTGTGCCCCAGCGCGTCTGTGTATTCACACGCAAGCGAAGCAATCACATAACAGCACCGAGTGCTTCCCTGTGCCCCAGCACGTCTGTGTATTCACAGGCCTGCCAGCACTTACTCTTACACCTGTGTGTGACTGCCAGCAGCCATACCCCTCCCCCACAGCACTGGATGGGTTGAACTGCACTGGATGGGTTTCCCCTCCCCTCCCCCCCACCCCTGCACTGGGTGGGTTGCCCCTCCCCCCCACCCCTGCACTGGGTGGGTTGCCCCTCCCCCCCACCCCTGCACTGGGTGGGTTGCCCCTCCCCCCCACCCCTGCACTGGGTGGGTTGCCCCTCCCCCCCACCCCTGCACTGGGTGGGTTGCCCCTCCCCCCCCACCCCTGCACTGGGTGGGTTGCCCCTCCCCCCCACCCCTGCACTGGGTGGGTTGCCCCTCCCCCCACCCCTGCACTGGATGGGTTGCCCCTCCCCCCCACCCCTGCACTGGATGAGTTGCCCCTCCCCCCCACCCCTGCACTGGATGAGTTGCCCCTCCCCCCCACCCCTGCACTGGATGAGTTGCCCCTCCCCCCCACCCCTGCACTGGATGAGTTGCCCCTCCCCCCACCCCTGCACTGGATGAGTTGCCCCTCCCCCCCACCCCTGCACTGGATGAGTTGCCCCTCCCCCCCACCCCTGCACTGGATGAGTTGCCCCTCCCCCCCACCCCTGCACTGGATGAGTTGCCCCTCCCCCCCACCCCTGCACTGGATGAGTTGCCCCTCCCCCCCACCCCTGCACTGGATGAGTTGCCCCTCCCCTGCACTGGATGGGTTGCCCCTCTACCCCTCCCCTGCACTGGATGGGTTGCCCCTCTCCCTTCTCCCCTGCACTGTATGGGTTGCCCCTCCCTCCCACCCAACACTGGATGGGTTACCCCTCCCTCCCACCCAACACTGGATGGGTTACCCCTCCCTCCCACCCAACACTGGATGGGTTACCCCTCCCTCCCACCCAACACTGGATGGGTTGCCCCTCCCTCCCACCCAACACTGGATGGGTTGCCCCTCCCTCCCACCCAACACTGGATGGGTTACCCCTCCCTCCCACCCAACACTGGATGGGTTACCCCTCCCTCCCACCCAACACTGGATGGGTTACCCCTCCCTCCCACCCAACACTGGATGGGTTACCCCTCCCTCCCACCCAACACTGGATGGGTTACCCCTCCCTCCCACCCAACACTGGATGGGTTACCCCTCCCTCCCACCCAACACTGGATGGGTTACCCCTCCCTCCCACCCAACACTGGATGGGTTACCCCTCCCTCCCACCCAACACTGGATGGGTTACCCCTCCCTCCCACCCAACACTGGATGGGTTACCCCTCCCTCCCACCCAACACTGGATGGGTTACCCCTCCCTCCCACCCAACACTAAATGGGTTACCCCTCCCTCCCACCCAACACTGGATGGGTTACCCCTCCCTCCCACCCAACACTGGATGGGTTACCCCTCCCTCCCACCCAACACTGGATGGGTTACCCCTCCCTCCCACCCAACACTGGATGGGTTACCCCTCCCTCCCACCCAACACTGGATGGGTTACCCCTCCCTCCCACCCAACACTGGATGGGTTACCCCTCCCTCCCACCCAACACTGGATGGGTTACCCCTCCCTCCCACCCAACACTGGATGGGTTACCCCTCCCACCCTCCCTACACTGGATGGGTTGCCCCTCCCACCCTCCCTACACTGGATGGGTTGCCCCTCCCACCCTCCCTACACTGGATGGGTTGCCCCTCCCACCCTCCCTACACTGGATGGGTTGGTACCCCTCCCACCCTCCCTACACTGGATGGGTTACCCCTCCCACCCTCCCTACACTGGATGGGTTACCCCTCCCACCCTACACTGGATGGGTTACCCCTCCCACCCTCCCTACACTGGATGGGATACCCCTCCCACCCTCCCTACACTGGATGGGTTACCCCTCCCTACACTGGATGGGTTACCCCTCCCAACCTCCCTACACTGGATGGGTTACCCCTCCCACCCTCCCTACACTGGATGGGTTACCCCTCCCACCCTCCCTACACTGGATGGGTTACCCCTCCCTGGGTTACCCCTCCCACCCTCCCTACACTGGATGGGTTACCCCTCCCACCCTCCCTACACTGGATGGGTTACCCCTCCCACCCTCCCTACACTGGATGGGTTACCCCTCCCACCCTCCCTACACTGGATGGGTTGCCCCTCCCACCCTCCCTGCACTGGATGGGTTGCCCCTCCCACCCTCCCTGCACTGGATGGGTTGCCCCTCCCACCCTCCCTGCACTGGATGGGTTGCCCCTCCCACCCTCCCTGCACTGGATGGGTTGCCTCTCCCACCCTCCCTGCACTGGATGGGTTGCCCCTCCCCTGCACTGGATGGGTTGCCCCTCCCCTGCACTGGATGGGTTGCCCCTCCCCTGCACTGGAAGGGTCGCCCCTCCCCTGTACTGGGTGGGTTGCCCCTCCCCCCTCCCCTGCACTGGATGGGTTGACCATCCCCCTCCCCTGGATGGGTTGCCCCTCCCCTGCACTGGATGAGTTGCTCCTCCCCTGCACTGGATGGGTTTCCCCCCTCCCCTGCACTGGATGGGTTGCCCCGCCCCCTGCACTGGATGAGTTGCCCCTTCCTCCCTCACCTGCACTGGATGGGTTGCCCCTCCCTCCCACCCAACACTGGATGGGTTACCCCTCCCACCCTCCCTACATTGGATGGGTTGCCCCTCCCACCCTCCCTACACTGGATGGGTTGCCCCTCCCACCCTCCCTACACTGGATGGGTTACCCCTCCCACCCTCCCTACACTGGATGGGTTACCCCTCCCACCCTCCCTACACTGGATGGGTTACCCCTCCCACCCTCCCTACACTGGATGGGTTACCCCTCCCACCCTCCCTACACTGGATGGGTTACCCCTCCCACCCTCCCTACACTGGATGGGTTACCCCTCCCACCCTCCCTACACTGGATGGGTTACCCCTCCCACCCTCCCTACACTGGATGGGTTACCCCTCCCACCCTCCCTACACTGGATGGGTAACCCCTCCCACCCTCCCTACACTGGATGGGTTACCCCTCCCACCCTCCCTACACTGGATGGGTTACCCCTCCCACCCTCCCTACACTGGATGGGTTACCCCTCCCACCCTCCCTACACTGGATGGGTTGCCCCTCCCAGCCCCTCCCACCCTCCCTGCACTGGATGGGTTGCCCCTCCCACCCTCCCTGCACTGGATGGGTTGCCCCTCCCACCCTCCCTGCACTGGATGGGTTGCCCCTCCCACCCTCCCTGCACTGGATGGGTTGCCCCTCCCACCCTCCCTGCACTGGATGGGTTGCCTCTCCCACCCTCCCTGCACTGGATGGGTTGCCCCTCCCCTGCACTGGATGGGTTGCCCCTCGCCTGCACTGGATGGGTTGCCCCTCCCCTGCACTGGAAGGGTCGCCCCTCCCCTGTACTGGGTGGGTTGCCCCTCGCCCCTCCCCTGCACTGGATGGGCTGACCATCCCCCTCCCCTGGATGGGTTGCCCCTCCCCTGCACTGGATGAGTTGCCCCTCCCCTGCACTGGATGGGTTTCCCCCCTCCCCTGCACTGGATGGGTTGCCCCGCCCCCTGCACTGGATGAGTTGCCCCTTCCTCCCTCACCTGCACTGGATGGGTTGCCCCTCCCTCCCCTCCCCCCCTGCACTGGATGGGTTGCCCCTCCCCTGCACTGGATGGGTTGCCCCTCCCCTGCACTGGATGGGTTGCCCCTCCCCTGCACTGGAAGGGTCGCCCCTCCCCTGTACTGGGTGGGTTGCCCCTCCCCCCTCCCCTGCACTGGATGGGCTGACCATCCCCCTCCCCTGGATGGGTTGCCCCTCCCCTGCACTGGATGAGTTGTCCCTCCCCTGCACTGGATGGGTTTCCCCCCTCCCCTGCACTGGATGGGTTGCCCCGCCCCCTGCACTGGATGAGTTGCCCCTTCCTCCCTCACCTGCACTGGATGGGTTGCCCCTCCCTCCCCTCCCCCCCTGCACTGGATGGGTTGCCCCTCCCTCCCCTGCACTGGATGGGTTGCCCCTCGTTCCCCTGCACTGGATGGGTTGCCCCTCCTTCCCCTCCCCCCCTGCACTGGATGGGTTGCCCCTCCCCCCTCCCCTGCACTGGATGGGTTGCCCCACCCACTGGATGTGCCCCACCCACTGGATGGGTTGCCCCACCCACCCCTGCACTGGATGGGTTGCCCCTCCCTCCCTCCCCTGCACTGGATGGGTTGCCCCCCCTTCCCTGCACTGGATGGGTTGCCCCTCCCTCCCCTGCACTGGATGGGTTGCCCCTCCCTCCCCATGCACAAGATGGGTTTCCCCTCCCCCTGCACTGGATGGGTTGCCCCTCCCTCCCCTGCACTGGATGGGTTGCCCCTCCTTCCCCTCCTGCACTGGATGGGTTGCCCCTCCCTCCCTCCCCTGCACTGGATGGGTTGCCCCTCCCTCCCCTGCACTGGATGGGTTGCCCCTCCCTCCCCCCCCTGCACTGGATGGGTTGCCCCTCCCCTGCACTGGATGGGTTGCCCCTGCAATGGATGGGTTGCCCCTCCCTCCCCTGCACTGGATGGGTTGCCCCTCCCTCCCCTACACTGGATGGGTTGCCCCTCCCTCCCCTGCATTATCGGTTGCCCCTCCCTCCCCTGCACTGGATCGGTTGCCCCTACCTCCCCTGCACTTGATGGGTTGCCCCGCTCCCTGCACTGGATGGGTTGCCCCTCCCTCCCCTGCACTGAATGGGTTGCCCCTCCCTCCCCTGCACTGGATGGGTTGCCCCTCCCTCCCCTGCACTTGATGGGTTGCCCCTCCCACCCCTGCACTGGATGGGTTGCCCCTCCCTCCCCTGCACTGGATGGGTTGCCCCTCCCTCCCTCCCCTGCACTGGATGGGTTGCCCCTCCCTCCCCTGCACTGGATGGGTTGCCCCTCCCTCCCCTGCACTGGATGGGTTGCCCCTCCCTCCCCTGCACTGGATGGGTTGCCCCTCCCTCGCCTGTACTGAATGGGTTGCCCCTCCCTCCCCTGCACTGGATGGGTTGCCCCTCCCTCCCCTGCACTGGATGGGTTGCTGGGTTGCCCCTCCCTCCCCTGCACTGGATGGGTTGCCCCTTCCTCCCCTGCACTGGATGGGTTGCCCCTCCCTCCCTCCCCTGCACTGGATGGGTTGCCCCTCCCTCCCCTGCACTGGATGGGTTGCCCCTCCCTCCCCTGCACTGAATGGGTTGCCCCTCCCTCCCCTGCACTGAATAGGTTGTCCCCCCCCCCTTCCCTGCACTGGATGGGTTGCCCCTCCCTTCCCTGCACTGGATGGGTTGCCCCCTCCCTCCCCTGCACTGGATGGGTTGCCCCTCCCTCCCCTGCACTGGATGGGTTGCCCCGCCCCCTGCACTGGATGAGTTGCCCCTCCCTTCCCTGCACTAGATGGGTTGCTCCGCCCCCTACACTGGATGGGTTGCCCCTCCCTCCCTCCCCTGCACTGGATGAGTTGCCCCTCCCTCCCCTGCACTGGATGGTTGCCCCTCCCCTGCACTGGATGGGTTGCCCCTCCCCTGCACTGGATGGGTTGCCCCTCCCTCCCCTGCACTGGATGGGTTGCCCCTCCCTCCCCTGCACTGGATGGGTTGCCCCTCCCTCCCTGGGTTGCCCCTCCCTCCCTTCCCTGCACTGGATCGGTTGCCCCTCCCTCCCCTGCACTTGATGGGTTGCCCCGCCCCCTGCACTGGATGGGTTGCCCCTCCCTCCCCTGCACTTGATGGGTTGCCCCTCCCACCCCTGCACTGGATGGGTTGCCCCTACCTCCCCTGCACTGGATGGGTTGCCCCTCCCTCCTCTGCACTGAATGGGTTGCCCCTCCCTCCCCTGCACTGGATGGGTCGCCCCTCCCTCCCTGCACTGGATGGGTTGCCCCTCCCTCCCCTGCACTGGATGGGTTGCCCCTCCCTCCCCTGCACTGGATGGGTTGCCCCTCCCTCCCCTGCACTGGATGGGTTGCCCCTCCCTCCCCTGCACTGGATGGGTTGCCCCTCCCTCCCCTGCACTGGATGGGTTGCCCCTCCCTCCCCCCCCTGCACTGGATGGTTGCCCCTCCCTCCCCTGCACTGGATGGGTTGTCCCTCCCTCCCCAGCACTGGATGGGTTGCCCCTCCCTCCCCTGCACTGGATGGGTTGCCCCTCCCTCCCCTGCACTGGATGGGTTGCCCCTCCCTCCCCTGCACTGAATGGGTTGCCCCTCCCTCCCCTGCACTGGATGGGTTGCCCCTCCCACCCTCCCCTGCACTGGGTGGGTGGCCCCTCCCACCCTCCCCTGCACTGGATGGGTTGCCCCTCCCTTCCCTGCACTGGATGGGTTGTCCCTCCCTCCCCAGCACTGGATGGGTTGCCCCTCCCTCCCCTGCACTGGATGGGTTGCCCCTCCCTCCCCTGCACTGGATGGGTTGCCCCTCCCTCCCCTGCACTGGATGGGTTGTCCCTCACTCCCCAGCACTGGATGGGTTGCCCCTCCCTCCCCTGCACTGGATGGGTTGCCCCTCCCTCCCCTGCACTGGATGGGTTGCCCCTCCCACCCTCCCTGCACTGGATGGGTTGCCCCTCCCACCCTCCCTGCACTGGATGGGTTGCCCCTCCCACCCTCCCTGCACTGGATGGGTTGCCTCTCCCACCCTCCCTGCACTGGATGGGTTGCCCCTCCCCTGCACTGGATGGGTTGCCCCTCCCCTGCACTGGATGGGTTGCCCCTCCCCTGCACTGGAAAGGTCGCCCTCCCCTGTACTGGGTGGGTTGCCCCTCCCTCCCCTCCCCCCCTGCACTGGATGGGTCGCCCCTCCCTCCCCTGCACTGGATGGGTTGCCCCTCCCTCCCCTGCACTGGATGGGTTGCCCCTCCCTCCCCTGCACTGGATGGGTTGCCCCTCCCTCCCCTGCACTGGATGGGTTGCCCCTCCCTCCCCTGCACTGGATGGGTTGCCCCTCCCTCCCCCCCCTGCACTGGATGGGTTGCCCCTCCCTCCCCTGCACTGGATGGGTTGTCCCTCCCTCCCCTGCACTGGGTGGGTGGCCCCTCCCACCCTCCCCTGCACTGGATGGGTTGCCCCTCCCTTCCCTGCACTGGATGGGTTGTCCCTCCCTCCCCAGCACTGGATGGGTTGCCCCTCCCTCCCCTGCACTGGATGGGTTGCCCTCCCTCCCCTGCACTGGATGGGTTGCCCCTCCCTCCCCTGCACTGGATGGGTTGTCCCTCCCTCCCCAGCACTGGATGGGTTGCCCCTCCCTCCCCTGCACTGGATGGGTTGCCCCTCCCTCCCCTGCACTGGATGGGTTGCCCCTCCCACCCTCCCTGCACTGGATGGGTTGCCCCTCCCACCCTCCCTGCACTGGATGGGTTGCCTCTCCCACCCTCCCTGCACTGGATGGGTTGCCCCTCCCCTGCACTGGATGGGTTGCCCCTCCCCTGCACTGGATGGGTTGCCCCTCCCCTGCACTGGAAAGGTCGCCCCTCCCCTGTACTGGATGGGTTGCCCCTCCCTCCCCTCCCCCCCTGCACTGGATGGGTTGCCCCTCCCCTGCACTGGATGGGTTGCCCCTCCCCTGCACTGGATGGGTTGCCCCTCCCCTGCACTGGAAGGGTCGCCCCTCCCCTGTACTGGGTGGGTTGCCCCTCCCCCCTCCCCTGCACTGGATGGGCTGACCATCCCCCTCCCCTGGATGGGTTGCCCCTCCCCTGCACTGGATGAGTTGTCCCTCCCCTGCACTGGATGGGTTTCCCCCCTCCCCTGCACTGGATGGGTTGCCCCGCCCCCTGCACTGGATGAGTTGCCCCTTCCTCCCTCACCTGCACTGGATGGGTTGCCCCTCCCTCCCCTCCCCCCCTGCACTGGATGGGTTGCCCCTCCCTCCCCTGCACTGGATGGGTTGCCCCTCGTTCCCTCCCCTGCACTGGATGGGTTGCCCCTCCTTCCCCTCCCCCCCTGCACTGGATGGGTTGCCCCTCCCCCCTCCCCTGCACTGGATGGGTTGCCCCACCCACCCCTGCACTGGATGGGTTGCCCCTCCCTCCCTCCCCTGCACTGGATGGGTTGCCCCCCCTTCCCTGCACTGGATGGGTTGCCCCTCCCTCCCCTGCACTGGATGGGTTGCCCCTCCCTCCCCATGCACAAGATGGGTTTCCCCTCCCCCCTGCACTGGATGGGTTGCCCCTCCCTCCCCTGCACTGGATGGGTTGCCCCTCCCTCCCCTGCACTGGATGGGTTGCCCCTCCTTCCCCTCCTGCACTGGATGGGTTGCCCCTCCCTCCCCTGCACTGGATGGGTTGCCCCTCCCTCCCTCCCCTGCACTGGATGGGTTGCCCCTCCCTCCCTCCCCTGCACTGGATGGGTTGCCCCTCCCTCCCCTGCACTGAATGGGTTGCCCCTCCCTCCCCTGCACTGGATGGGTTGCCCCTCCCACCCTCCCCTGCACTGGGTGGGTGGCCCCTCCCACCCTCCCCTGCACTGGATGGGTTGCCCCTCCCTTCCCTGCACTGGATGGGTTGTCCCTCCCTCCCCAGCACTGGATGGGTTGCCCCTCCCTCCCCTGCACTGGATGGGTTGCCCCTCCCTCCCCTGCACTGGATGGGTTGCCCCTCCCTCCCCTGCACTGGATGGGTTGTCCCTCCCTCCCCAGCACTGGATGGGTTGCCCCTCCCTCCCCTGCACTGGATGGGTTGCCCCTCCCTCCCCTGCACTGGATGGGTTGCCCCTCCCACCCTCCCTGCACTGGATGGGTTGCCCCTCCCACCCTCCCTGCACTGGATGGGTTGCCTCTCCCACCCTCCCTGCACTGGATGGGTTGCCCCTCCCCTGCACTGGATGGGTTGCCCCTCCCCTGCACTGGATGGGTTGCCCCTCCCCTGCACTGGAAAGGTCGCCCCTCCCCTGTACTGGGTGGGTTGCCCCTCCCCCCTCCCCTGCACTGGATGGGCTGACCATCCCACTCCCCTGGATGGGTTGCCCCTCCCCTGCACTGGATGAGTTGCCCCTCCCCTGCACTGGATGGGTTTCCCCCCTCCCCTGCACTGGATGGGTTGCCCCGCCCCCTGCACTGGATGAGTTGCCCCTTCCTCCCTCACCTGCACTGGATGGGTTGCCCCTCCCTCCCCTCCCCCCCTGCACTGGATGGGTTGCCCCTCCCTCCCCTGCACTGGATGGGTTGCCCCTCGTTCCCCTGCACTGGATGGGTTGCCCCTCCTTCCCCTCCCCCCCTGCACTGGATGGGTTGCCCCTCCCCCCTCCCCTGCACTGGATGGGTTGCCCCACCCACCCCTGCACTGGATGGGTTGCCCCTCCCTCCCTCCCCTGCACTGGATGGGTTGCCCCCCCTTCCCTGCACTGGATGGGTTGCCCCTCCCTCCCCTGCACTGGATGGGTTGCCCCTCCCTCCCCATGCACAAGATGGGTTTCCCCTCCCCCCTGCACTGGATGGGTTGCCCCTCCCTCCCCTGCACTGGATGGGTTGCCCCTCCCTCCCCTGCACTGGATGGGTTGCCCCTCCTTCCCCTCCTGCACTGGATGGGTTGCCCCTCCCTCCCTCCCCTGCACTGGATGGGTTGCCCCTCCCTCCCCTGCACTGGATGGGTTGCCCCTCCCTCCCCCCCTGCACTGGATGGGTTGCCCCTCCCTCCCCCCCCTGCACTGGATGGGTTACCCCTCCCCTGCACTGGATGGGTTGCCCCTCCCCTGCAATGGATGGGTTGCCCCTCCCTCCCCTGCACTGGATGGGTTGCCCCTCCCTCCCCTGCACTGGATGGGTTGCCCCTCCCTCCCCTGCACTGGATCGGTTGCCCCTCCCTCCCCTGCACTGGATCGGTTGCCCCTACCTCCCCTGCACTTGATGGGTTGCCCCGCTCCCTGCACTGGATGGGTTGCCCCTCCCTCCCCTGCACTGAATGGGTTGCCCCTCCCTCCCCTGCACTGGATGGGTTGCCCCTCCCTCCCCTGCACTTGATGGGTTGCCCCTCCCACCCCTGCACTGGATGGGTTGCCCCTCCCTCCCTCCCCTGCACTGGATGGGTTGCCCCTCCCTCCCTCCCCTGCACTGGATGGGTTGCCCCTCCCTCCCCTGCACTGGATGGGTTGCCCCTCCCTCCCCTGCACTGGATGGGTTGCCCCTCCCTCCCCTGCACTGGATGGGTTGCCCCTCCCTCGCCTGTACTGAATGGGTTGCCCCTCCCTCCCCTGCACTGGATGGGTTGCCCCTCCCTCCCCTGCACTGGCTGGGTTGCTGGGTTGCCCCTCCCTCCCCTGCACTGGATGGGTTGCCCCTTCCTCCCCTGCACTGGATGGGTTGCCCCTCCCTCCCTCCCCTGCACTGGATGGGTTGCCCCTCCCTCCCCTGCACTGGATGGGTTGCCCCTCCCTCCCCTGCACTGAATAGGTTGTCCCCCCCCCCCTTCCCTGCACTGGATGGGTTGCCCCTCCCTTCCCTGCACTGGATGGGTTGCCCCCTCCCTCCCCTGCACTGGATGGGTTGCCCCTCCCTCCCCTGCACTGGATGGGTTGCCCCGCCCCCTGCACTGGATGAGTTGCCCCTCCCTTCCCTGCACTAGATGGGTTGCTCCGCCCCCTACACTGGATGGGTTGCCCCTCCCTCCCTCCCCTGCACTGGATGGGTTGCCCCTCCCTCCCCTGCACTGGATGGGTTGCCCCTCCCCTGCACTGGATGGGTTGCCCCTCCCCTGCACTGGATGGGTTGCCCCTCCCTCCCCTGCACTGGATGGGTTGCCCCTCCCTCCCTGGGTTGCCCCTCCCTCCCTGGGTTGCCCCTCCCTCCCTTCCCTGCACTGGATCGGTTGCCCCTCCCTCCCCTGCACTTGATGGGTTGCCCCGCCCCCTGCACTGGATGGGTTGCCCCTCCCTCCCCTGCACTTGATGGGTTGCCCCTCCCACCCCTGCACTGGATGGGTTGCCCCTACCTCCCCTGCACTGGATGGGTTGCCCCTCCCTCCTCTGCACTGAATGGGTTGCCCCTCCCTCCCCTGCACTGGATGGGTCGCCCCTCCCTCCCCTGCACTGGATGGGTTGCCCCTCCCTCCCCTGCACTGGATGGGTTGCCCCTCCCTCCCCTGCACTGGATGGGTTGCCCCTCCCTCCCCTGCACTGGATGGGTTGCCCCTCCCTCCCCTGCACTGGATGGGTTGCCCCTCCCTCCCCTGCACTGGATGGGTTGCCCCTCCCTCCCCCCCCTGCACTGGATGGGTTGCCCCTCCCTCCCCTGCACTGGATGGGTTGTCCCTCCCTCCCCAGCACTGGATGGGTTGCCCCTCCCTCCCCTGCACTGGATGGGTTGCCCCTCCCTCCCCTGCACTGGATGGGTTGCCCCTCCCTCCCCTGCACTGAATGGGTTGCCCCTCCCTCCCCTGCACTGGATGGGTTGCCCCTCCCACCCTCCCTCCCACCCTCCCCTGCACTGGGTGGGTGGCCCCTCCCACCCTCCCCTGCACTGGGTGGGTGGCCCCTCCCACCCTCCCCTGCACTGGATGGGTTGCCCCTCCCTTCCCTGCACTGGATGGGTTGTCCCTCCCTCCCCAGCACTGGATGGGTTGCCCCTCCCTCCCCTGCACTGGATGGGTTGCCCCTCCCTCCCCTGCACTGGATGGGTTGCCCCTCCCTCCCCTGCACTGGATGGGTTGTCCCTCCCTCCCCAGCACTGGATGGGTTGCCCCTCCCTCCCCTGCACTGGATGGGTTGCCCCTCCCTCCCCTGCACTGGATGGGTTGCCCCTCCCTCCCCTGCACTGAATGGGTTGCCCCTCCCTCCCCTGCACTGGATGGGTTGCCCCTCCCACCCTCCCCTGCACTGGGTGGGTGGCCCCTCCCACCCTCCCCTGCACTGGATGGGTTGCCCCTCCCTTCCCTGCACTGGATGGGTTGTCCCTCCCACCCTCCCCTTCACTGGATGCCCCTCCCACCCTCCCCTTCACTGGATGCCCCTCCCTCCCCTGCACTGGATGCCCCTCCCTCCCCTGCACTGGATGGGTCACCCCTCCCTCCCCTGCACTGGATGGGTCGCCCCTCCCTCCCCTGCACTGGATGGGTCGCCCCTCCCTCCCCTGCACTGGATGGGTCGCCCCTACCTCCCCTGCACTGGATGGGTCGCCCCTACCTCCCCTGCACTGGATGAGTCACCCCTCCCTCCCCTGCACTGGATGGGTCGCCCCTCCCTCCCCTGCACTGGATGGGTCGCCCCTCCCTCCCCTGCACTGGATGGGTCGCCCCTCCCTCCCCTGCACTGGATGGGTCGCCCCTCCCTCCCCTGCACTGGATGGGTCGCCCCTCCCTCCCCTGCACTGGATGGGTGGCGGGTGGCGGGTGGCCCCTCCCACCCTCCCCTGCACTGGATGGGTGGCCCCTCCCACCCTCCCCTGCACTGGATGGGTCGCCCCTCCCACCCTCCCCTGCACTGGATGGGTCGCCCCTCCCTCCCCTGCACTGGATGGGTCGCCCCTCCCTCCCCTGCACTGGATGGGTTGCCCCTCCCTCCCCTGCACTGGATGGGTCGCCCCTCCCTCCCCTGCACTGGATGGGTCGCCCCTCCCTCCCCTGCACTGGATGGGTCGCCCCTCCCTCCCCTGCACTGGATGGGTCGCCCCTCCCTCCCCTGCACTGGATGGGTGGCGGGTGGCCCCTCCCACCCTCCCCTGCACTGGATGGGTGGCCCCTCCCACCCTCCCCTGCACTGGATGGGTCGCCCCTCCCACCCTCCCCTGCACTGGATGGGTCGCCCCTCCCTCCCCTGCACTGGATGGGTCGCCCCTCCCTCCCCTGCACTGGATGGGTTGCCCCTCCCTCCCCTGCACTGGATGGGTTGCCCCTCCCTCCCCCCCTGCACTGGATGGGTTGCCCCTCCCTCCCCTGCACTGGATGGGTTGTCCCTCCCTCCCCAGCACTGGATGGGTTGCCCCTCCCTCCCCTGCACTGGATGGGTTGCCCCTCCCTCCCCTGCACTGGATGGGTTGCCCCTCCCTCCCCTGCACTGAATGGGTTGCCCCTCCCTCCCCTGCACTGGATGGGTTGCCCCTCCCACCCTCCCCTGCACTGGGTGGGTGGCCCCTCCCACCCTCCCCTGCACTGGATGGGTTGCCCCTCCCTTCCCTGCACTGGATGGGTTGTCCCTCCCACCCTCCCCTTCACTGGATGCCCCTCCCCTCCCACCCTCCCCTTCACTGGATGCCCCTCCCACCCTCCCCTTCACTGGATGCCCCTCCCCTTCACTGGATGCCCCTCCCACACTCCCCTTCACTGGATGCCCCTCCCACCCTCCCCTTCACTGGATGCCCCTCCCTCCCCTGCACTGGATGCCCCTCCCTCCCCTGCACTGGATGCCCCTCCCTCCCCTGCACTGGATGGGTCACCCCTCCCTCCCCTGCACTGGATGGGTCGCCCCTCCCTCCCCTGCACTGGATGGGTCGCCCCTCCCTCCCCTGCACTGGATGGGTCGCCCCTACCTCCCCTGCACTGGATGGGTCGCCCCTCCCTCCCCTGCACTGGATGGGTCGCCCCTCCCTCCCCTGCACTGGATGGGTCGCCCCTCCCTCCCCTGCACTGGATGGGTCGCCCCTCCCTCCCCTGCACTGGATGGGTCGCCCCTCCCTCCCCTGCACTGGATGGGTGGCGGGTGGCCCCTCCCACCCTCCCCTGCACTGGATGGGTCGCCCCTCCCACCCTCCCCTGCACTGGATGGGTCGCCCCTCCCACCCTCCCCTGCACTGGATGGGTCGCCCCTCCCTCCCCTGCACTGGATGGGTCGCCCCTCCCTCCCCTGCACTGGATGGGTCGCCCCTCCCTCCCCTGCACTGGATGGGTCGCCCCTCCCTCCCCTGCACTGGATGGGTTGCCCCTCCCTCCCCTGCACTGGATGGGTTGCCCCTCCCTCCCCTGCACTGGATGGGTTGCCCCTCCCTCCCCTGCACTGGATGGGTCGCCCCTCCCTCCCCTGGACTGGATGGGTCGCCCCTCCCTCCCCTGGATGGGTCGCTCCTCCCTCCCCTGCACTGGATGGGTTGCCCCGCCCCCTCACCTGGCTGTGTATGCAGGAGGCGGTTGGTGATTAAACTGCGCGGGAAACAGAACCTGCAGCTGCGCGAGCCAGGCTGGGTCATACCATGCGGGGAGCACAGGGGGGGCGGGTCATACCATGCGGGGAGCACAGGGGGGGGCGGGTCATACCATGCGGGGAGCACAGGGGGGGGCGGGTCATACCATGCGGGGAGCACAGGGGGGGGCGGGTCATACCATGCGGGGAGCACAGGGGGGGGCGGATCATATAGCATACGGGGAGCACAGGGGGGGGCGGATCATATAGCATACGGGGAGCACAGGGGGGGCGGATCATATAGCATACGGGGAGCACAGGGGGGGCGGGTCATACCAGGCGGGGAGCACAGGGGGGGCGGGTCATACCAGGCGGGGAGCACAGGGGGGGCGGGTCATACCATGCAAGGAGCACAGGGGGGGCGGGTCATACCATGCAGGTGGTTCATATTCTCACACTTACTATTGTGTACACACACAGACACTAGTATTGCATATACAGACACACACTCTAATTTTGTATATACAGACACACTGACACTTGTATACACACACACACACACACACACACACACACACACACACACACACTGACACTGACACTGACACTGACACTGACACTGACACTGACACTAGTATTGTACACACACACACACACACACACACTGACACTAGTATTGTATATACAGACACACACACACAGACACTAGTATTGTATATACAGACACACACTGACACTAGTATTGTATATACAGACACACACACTGACACTAGTATTGTATATACAGACACACACACTGACACTAGTATTGTATATACAGACACACACACTGACACTAGTATTGTATATACAGACACACACACTGACACTAGTATTGTATATACAGACACACACACTGACACTAGTATTGTATATACAGACACACACACTGACACTAGTATTGTATATACAGACACACACACTGACACTAGTATTGTATATACAGACACACACACTGACACTAGTATTGTATATACAGACACACACACTGACACTAGTATTGTATATACAGACACACACACTGACACTAGTATTGTACACACACACACACACACACACACTGACACTAGTATTGTATATACAGACACACACACTGACACTAGTATTGTATATACAGACACACACACTGACACTAGTATTGTATATACAGACACACATACTGACACTAGTATTGTATATACAGACACACACACTGACACTAGTATTGTATATACAGACACACACACTGACACTAGTATTGTATATACAGACACACACACTGACACTAGTATTGTATATACAGACACACACACTGACACTAGTATTGTATATACAGACACACACACTGACACTAGTATTGTATATACAGACACACACACTGACACTAGTATTGTATATACAGACACACATACTGACACTAGTATTGTATATACAGACACACATACTGACACTAGTATTGTATATACAGACACACACACACTGACACTAGTATTGTACATACTGACACACACACACTGACACTAGTATTGTATATACAGACACACACACTGACACTAGTATTGTATATACACACACACACACACACTGACACTAGTATTGTATATACAGACACACACTGACACTAGTATTGTATATATTCAGACACACATAGAGGCGCAGGGCCCCCCGGAGGCGCACTGCCCATGGCAGCCGCCTTGCCCTCGGGCCGCGGGACAATCCGGGTGCTGCATGGAGACGCATCCAGCGATGCCTCCACACTCGTGGAAATCGCAGCCATCGCGGTGACGCCGGGCACCGCGGCCGCCCACGATCCCCCCTGTATGGGCGAGGGATTGTGGGGGCAGCTCTGTTGTGATATTGTGTCTTTAACTTAAGCTGCCCCGTCCCACCTCTATTTAATGAGCAGGTCCAAGGACACGCGTCTGAATGTAGCACCCCTCCGGAGAAAGGTGAGCCTCTGATTGAGCCACCTGTGCTGAAGCAGGGACCGATTGAGCCACCTGTGCTGAAGCAGGGACCGATTGAGCCACCTGTGCTGAAGCTGGGATATCCTGAAAACCTGACTTGTGGGGGGGACTGAGGACTGGAGTTGAGGTCCCCTGGTGTAACATATAGTGCGCCTAAATGTTAACCCCTCAGGCCCCTCCTGCACGTCCCGCTTCCCATGCTATTGGCTGAACCAGGGGTGCGCAATCTTCCTGCACGGCGCCCCCTATCTGCTATCCTCCTGGGTCGCACCTCTTCCCCCACCTCTAATGTGGCGTCAAATGATGTTGCGGGGTCATGTGACGTCACGTGACCTGTGGCGTAATTTGCCGTCACGTCTCCGTGGCAACCGCACCTAGAGCCTCTGTAACCGCTGCCCCCCTCCCACAAAGTCTCGCGCCCCTTCGTTTGCACACCCCCGGGTTATTATCGTACGTACGTAGTAGTGTTATTATCGTATAATAAGTCAGCAGGTTCTAAATGAGCGGCCAATGTTCTTAATTAACATATTCTTCAATCGCTATTGTCCAGCTGCTTCGATAACATTTTTTAAATGCCAATATAAAATTGGTAGTGAAGGCACCTGCTGGTAGGGTTACCGTGTTGCGGATTAACATGTTTGGGCCAACTTTTTGTATTTAACCCCGCCAGCCCACGGACCCTCCAGCACTGATAAATGTCATGACCCCCCTATCGAGAACGTTCCCGCAACCCCTCTCTCGGAAACGTTCCCGCGACCCCCCTCTCGGGGGGTGTTCCCGCAACCCCCCCCTCTCGGGAACGTTCCCACAACCCCCCTCTCGGGAGCATTCCCGTGACCCCCCCTCTCTGGAACGTTCCCGCACCCCCCCCCCCTCTCGGGAACGTTCCAGCGACCCCCCCCCCCCCTCTCGGGAACGTTCCAGCGACCCCCTCTCAGGAGTGAGCCATCACCTTATGCTATCTGCCTTTATCTCCTAATTACCATTCTCTTATCTTTATCTCATCGTTATCTTCTCTAATACTGAATATCTGCGGTTATATTGCGCACTGTCAGGTTTAGGGCAAACTGGTGAAATTATATAAAGAGTGTAGTCTTAACCAATGTAGATGGGCACTACCTAAGACGTTATGCTAGTATTTTATCACGTTATATAAGTGCCTCCGCTGTGGGTGAATCCGGATTGAGTTGCAGTATTAGCTCTCCTTGAGTAACAAAGTAACAGTTCCCGCTATCCGTTGGTCTCCAGTCTCGAGACCAAACTTGAACGACTGTGGGCCTCTGATTGGCGTTGGTTTTGATCGTTTCCCGACCTCCACTCGGAAACATGAAGAACCGTGTGCCAAACAATCAGAAGCGGGGGTTACGTCGGGAACGGACCAATCGGGGCCGTGGGCAGAGCCAGTGCCTAAGGACAGGCCAGAACTAACCAATGGGAACCGAGCTGACGAGGCTAGAACCCCAGCCACTGTTCCCCATGTAAGCTCCATACCTCTCCCAGGGGTAGACGCTTTGCTGTAGGGGAGAGAACAATGCTCTGGCTTTGAGTGTGTACCTCGCCAGCAGGAGGGCTTGCCTTCCCCCACCTCACCATTGTCCATAAGCCCTGCACCTGGCCGCACACAAAGGCTAGCACTCTGAGTCATTGTGTGCCTGATACTAGCCATTGTTTGTAGCCCAGGCACCGAATGAGACACACAGAAGCACAAGCAAAACCAACAGAATCAACAGGTCAATCACAGATACTCAGCGTAAGTGACATATCGCCACGGCTGGCAGCCATTTTCCAGCCTGGAGATGGCCTGTTAACCTTTTAGCTGGGTCGTGTCAGGAGTGGTCACATGATCTGGAAGTGCCGGCGGTCCGGTGTCACACTGGGACCCCTGCCGTTCCAACAGCTAATGTTACCATGTCCTGCTCTTCGGCTCAGCCGACACTAGATTGGTGTTTCTCAGCCCTCGGGTTTGGAGAACAAACCGTGAATTCGCCAGAAAACGATCACGCAAGATCACGTGTGAGAAAGTGTGAGGGCCGGATTTATCCCACAATGTGGCATGGTTGGGGGTCACTCTGGGAGAGGGCTGAGAAATGCTGCACTAGGTCCGTGGTGCTCAACCCCAAGTCCCAAAAACCCCACCAACAGGTCAGGTTTTTAGGATATCCCAGCTTCAGCACAGGTGGTGCTGAGCCACTGGTTGAGCCACCGGTGCTGAAGCTGGGATATCCTAAAAACCTGACCTGTTGGGGGGTCTTGAGGACCAGAGTTGAGCATGCCTGAGGTAGCAAGACGTAGTGTAAGGGAAGTTGGAAGCTAGAAAAATGCAAACAGAGACAGACTCCTGTATGTATGTATGTCTTTATATAGCGCCATTAGTGTACATAGCGCTGCACAGCAGTAATACACGTGACAATCATATACATAACAACACATAATGGAAAGAAGCACTTCAAACATAAAAGTCACATTTGGGACAGTGAGTCCCTGCCCCGGAGAACTTACAATCTAAGTGGTAAGTAGGAGGAACGTACAGAGACAGTAGGAGGATGTTGTGGTAAGTGCGTCTGCAGGGGGCCACGGTCGATGTATGAGGTGTAAAGTATCAGCCACGGAGCTACTCATATAGTTACATACATACATACATAGTATGTGCTTCGTTAAGCAGGTGTGTTTTAAGGTGGGTCTTAAATATGGATAGAGAGGGTGCTAGTTGGGTATTGAGGGGAAGCGTATTCCAGAGGTGTGGGGCAGTCAGTGAGAAAGGTTTAAGGCGGGAGAGAGCTTTAGATACAAAGGGGGTATAGAGAAGACATCCTTGAGCAGAATGCAAGAGTCGGGGTGGTGCATGGCGAGAAATTAGGGCTGAGATGTAAGAAGGGGCAGAAGAGTGTAAAGCTTTAAAAGTGAGGAGGAGAATTGAGCGCGAGATGCGGGATTTGATCGGAAGCCAGGAGAGGGATTTCAGCAGGGGAGACGCCGAGACAGATTTAGGAAAGAGTACAGTGATTCTGGCAGCCTTAGGCCGAGCTCACACTGCCTGCTACGGCCGCGAGCTTCCTTGTGCGCGCTCCTGCAGCCCAGCGATCTCTGCTCAAACTGCAGGAGTTGGGTCGCGGCGGGGGGCGTGAAAAAAATTCACCTTCACACCAGGGGGGCGGGGGGGGGGGGTGCAGCGGGGACCAGGGGGGGAGGGGTGCGCCAGCAGCCCTCAGCAAACACTAGGCTGGTCAGAAGTAGGGGGAAAAGGGCGAGCAGAAATGCAGCTTATAAGGAGCCCTTTTAAAACCATAATGCTCTGCAATAACTTTTTATTTATGTTTTCTCGCAGCTAAGTGCTGTGTGAGCGGGGCCTTACTCCTCTCTAGTAAGCTCCAGTCGGATGCTTCATAGCAAAGCTGCAGAATTACTAGGCCAGGATAAGATGTCTTCACTGATAACCACAGGTTTTAAAAAAGTGACAAAAACCTTCCTCCGTACAGTGCAGAGTAAATAAAAATTCCCCTTGTGAGCACATTCACACGTCTCCGGTCTGTAACCCTACCCTTCCCCATTATCTCTTAGCTTACAGTGCAGCCAGGGATTCTGGGTAATTACATGCCAAACTGTGTCTTTGCTTGTCCAATTTAACATGGGTCCCCTATAAGCGTATACACAGCTTTACACAGCTTTTCAGCACAGCCCGGGTAACAGAAGTGCAGAGCCAGTAACCCTCCTCACAGACAGCTAATTCAACCTTTTGGGCCTCCTCGGTGCGATGCTGGTTTCTTACTATGTAACGTGAAGCTGGTACGCGAGTGTAGAATCAGATAAGAATGACTTGGCCCACCGTGTCTCCTATCTGCTTTAGCACCCGCGGCCCTATCTGATCCTTGGGGCTTTCTTTCGTATTTTAGCCTTATGTTTATCCCAAGCATGTGTGCATCCCCTTACTGTACGAGCCCTTACCACCGCTGCTGGGGCGCTGTTCCATGCATCCACCACCCTTTCCATGAAGAAGTACTCCCTCGCGATTCCCCGCTGCAGGGAATGACCGCTCACTCTTCTCTCTGAAACAGGCCTCCCCTATTCGTAGCTCTGCTTCCTAGTGGTCATGCAAATGAGAAGAAACGGCAGGGTGCCCCTCTGGCTTTCGAAGGGTTAACGATTCATGCGCCACCACACACTGACCGCAACGCCTTTTTTTTCCGGCGACCACACACCGTGATCTTTCAGTAAGCTCGTGTGTGGTGTTTTCGCTTTATATGTTTGCCTTTCGCTCTTTACAGAGGTAGTTGAAACTTTACAAGTTGGAACACCGCCTGCAGAATTAACACAAAAAAACAATGTTTACCAATCAAAATGGCATTAAAACCTTTTACAGCTATTCAATAAAACATATCTGAAGGATTAAATCTCCATTTTTACCAGCAGTCTGTTTGCCGCACTCGTAACAACGAAAACGGCGCCGGTCTGTTCTGGTTGATAACAGAAGTTCCTTTTGTAGCCGCCTAAAAATGGAGTCTGGTTCCCAGATTCTGATGCGTCTGATTGTAATATACACTAAACTCCCGATATTCTGCTAACCTGACTATGTCACAATCAGGGGAACGCGTATATTCACAATCGCACTTTCATCCCAAGCACACGGCATCGTTAAATCCTGCTGCAGACCGGCACGTCACATACAGATTAGGTTGATGTGTGCGTTTGGCTTTGGAGAGCTGTGTCACTTTAACCTTTTATTAGTGTTTTTATCAGGGAACCTTGCAAGGACCTGCATTCTCATGGCCACTCGCTGGACATCATGACATCTGGAGCAGGAGACAGGGTTTTCTGTCCCTCACTTTGGACCCAGACACCAAATGTTTAGATTGTAAGCTCTTCGGGGCAGGGGCTCCTTTTGCTAAATGCTACTTGCGTTCCCATCACGTTCGGAGGTAAACGCGATCTACCCCCTGGGAAGCGCGTGTTAATAGCATGATGTGCTTGGCATGGGGGGGGGGGGGTCCCCCTGGCATACCGGGCCTGATAATGTCCTGGGTCCGTGGGAAGAGCAGCGAATACATTCCACCAAGATCCAATCCACTGAAGGTACCACGGCCCTTGTGGTGCTATACCTCACTCTCACCACAAGGTGGCCCCAGCACGTTGTATTATCCTTTCATATCTGTAGTCCTGAGCTGTACATTCCTCTCCTGTTGTGTTAAACAAAACAACTAGTTTTCTGTCAATCTTCATCTATAAATCCAGACAAAGACCTCTCCTGTTTTGCGGATTCTCGGTGAAATCTTGCTTCTTTCAGCTCCATTTTGATATATTTTGGGTTGGTTCTCCCCCCCTTCATAGTGGTGGAGTTGCCAACATTAAAAAAAATTGCTTTATGGTGGAAAATAGACGTTAAAGGTTATTTTTCCCTGCTCTATGACCTCTGCTGAATATGCTGTGAAACAATCTTCCTCCGTTTTAGATGAGTTAGGGTCCATTCATTTCCCAGGGCTTTGAATCTTCCTGAGAAAGGGTAAGCTGGTTTAACAGAACATTGCATAGGGGTCTAAATATTGTATAGTACGGTCTAGTATGCAGCTTTTTGGCCCACAAAGCTCTGCACCTTTAGTCACTTTCACCCTCTCCTCTTCACTCACCCCCCTCCTCTCTCACTCATTCCCCCCTGTCCTCACACTCAATTCCTCACACTCCATTTCCCCCTGTCTCGCTCAATTGCTCACACTCAATCCCCCCTGTCCTCACACTCAATTCCCCCCATCCTCACTCAATTCCTCACACTCAGTTCCTCACAATCAGTTCTCCGGTCCCGCGTTGGTGCTGAGTTGGGTGACCCGGGGCACATGTCCCAGGTCTCCCCCACTGTCGGCGGTCTTGCTAACCAGGAGCACAAATCTGTGAACAAAGAAATATGTGACAGCCAAAGTTGGCGATGTCCAAGGACTCGTATGAATGAGATTTGGCGTTCCGCGCCAGAAAAGCAGGTCCTAAAACCTTCTCGCTGTTTGCTGAATGGGAGTTGGGCTGGTAACCTTGTGTAGGGGTGCCAGGAGGCTTCTCCAAAAATACCGGACACAATGGAGAAAGGAGCGACGCGCTCGAGACACATACACACGTCCCTCTGCTCCATGCTGTTTCCTCTCCTTGGTCCCACCCTCAGAGCTCCTGACACCTCCTGATTGGCTGCTGCTGTGTAATGCAGCCAATCAGGATGGAGGAAGCTGCCCAGTCCCCACCAACAGCCCTGCTCGGGGAAATCCTGCGCCCCCCCCCATGCTGGTCAGGTCACTATGTCCAGAGAGGTAATACCAGTATACACATACATGCCCAGAGAGGTAATACCGGTATACACATACACGCCCAGAGAGGTAATACCAGTATACACATACATGTCCGGAGAGGTAATACCGGTATACACATACATATCCATAGAGGTAATACCGGTATACACATACACGCCCAGAGAGGTAATACCGGTATACACATACATGTCCAGTATTATCTGTACTTATTTACTGGACAGAGTGTCCAAATACAGGACAGTCCAGTTTAATACTGAACACCTGGCAGCCCTGGCATGTGGCTCGTCTACTCTATGCCGGATATGTGACTTTACCGCAGCTGCATGGAAGATTGGGGGGTTACAGTGGATAAAATAAATCAGTTTTCCTACTATCCGGGCACCAATCGGACAGCTGTAATGTCACATGGTCACGGGTACACGGTCCTTGGTCTCAGACCATCATGGCCGCCTGCTAATGGCAGTAGGAAGAAAATAACAATGATTATTGATGTTAGAGGAGCTGGGAAACAGAAAATGGGCTTGTACGCACGCAGGCCCATGTTTACTAAATCATGCTAAGAGTGCGTCCCCGCTAGCGCTGAGCTCGCTGCAAATCAAACGCTTAAAAGATTGCATGCAACTGTAAAAGACAAATGCAAGTAGACACAATTCTTCGTGCGTTCATATGTATGACCACGGCGCACGCCATGCAAACAGTAAGAAAATGTGCGCCAAAGGGAGAACACGAATAATTACACCTACAGGTCCCGCTAATGATGACAAAATTATTTTGGCGCACTGCGCTCTTTCAATTCATTAAAAAAAAAACTATTCTTCATACATAACCCCCCATGGCATAAGCTTTTCTTTCTCTGAGACTAATGGCGGTATCAACATTTCTTTACCAACAAAGAAAAAACGGATCATCTGGCAAAGAAACCCTCCAAAGGGTCTACTTAACATGAAAATGTTATTGTTTAAAAACATGTATTCTGGTGATTTGTGTAACCCAGAAATATACCTGTGTCATAAGTGTACTTTGGTGGGACTGCCCCATTGTATGTATGTCTTTATTAGTGCACATAGCGCTTCACAGCAGTAATACACGTGGTAATCATATAAATAACAAATAATACATCATGGGAATAAGTGCTTCAGACATAAATGTAACATTGTGGAAGAAGAGTCCCTGCTCCGTGGAGCTTACAATCTAATTAGTAGGAAAAACGTACAGAGACAGTAGGAGGGCGTTCTGGTAAGTGTGTTTGCAGGGGGCCAAGCTTCATGTATTGTGTATAGTATTAGCCACGGAGCTACTCATATGCTTCTTTAAGCAGGTGTGTCTTAAGGTGGGTCTTAAAGGTGGATAGAGAGGGTGCTAGTCGTGTATTGAGGGGATGGGTATTCCAGAGGTGTGGGGCAGTCAGTGAGAAGGGTTTAAGGTGGGAGAGGGCTTTAGATACAAAGGGGGTATAGAGAAGACATCCTTGAGTGGAATGCAAGAGTCGGGATGGTGCATAGCGAGAAATTAGGGCTGAGATGTAAGGAGGGGCAGAACAGTGTAAAGCTTTAAAAGTGAGGAGGTATGAAGGTAGGCGTCACTTATTTAATAAGGATGATGGAATAAATGAGAACATTTAAAATGGAACCCACAATCTTGTGTTTTCAAGGTTAAGTGGACCATTCAGGGAAGACATTGAAGTAATGGTTATTCGCCATCAATAATGGCTATCACACTTTAGTAAATGGACTCCTAACATCTTAACTACCTCTATTGATGCCGCACGGGTCATAGCTGGCTCTACAACCCAACTAATTCACTCAACGCAGGACTACATCGTTCATTAAAAAAAAACACATTCACCAGGTTCTGGCTAAAATGAAACTCGTCACAGAAAATAGCAACGTGTAGAAATAGCAAATGTGGAACGGAGACGTACAATTCCAGGTGATGAAATACCCGATCCCGATGATCCCTGGTTAGATCTCTTTAGAGCCCTTGGTATTGCACTGGCGTTTGCTGGTTCTTTATATGCGTACTAGACCGTCCCAAATAGTATTCTATTTTAATTCAACTTGCAATGATTATTGCTATAAATGCCCTTGTTCACAGCAGCATTTAAATATATTGATACTTGGCTAGAATCTGAGGTGTTTTGCTAAATATCTGTCCACTATTATTGACACGCTATTATGGTGTTATGGGACACGGCAGACATTAGGGAAAGGCTGGTGCAGACTATGGGGATCTATTTACTGAAGCAATTTTGGAGCAGAAAAGGTGTGTTTTGATGTATTTGTTGGAGAACAGTTGCGTCAAATGTTGACAGTTTTTTTTTACATCAGGGGCAGAAAATGATGCCACTTTAAACATGGCCGCTTTCTTTACACAGATTAAAGGGAGAAAGAATTATGCACAGAGACGCATTTCATACAGTACATCTCTTTATATCCTGTGCACCATGTAACTCCTCCTACTGACTCTCCCCGAGGTGCAAGCTGGGACAGAGACGCAGAATGTGATACATCTCATTATAATCTGTGCACCATGTAACTCCCCCCAACTCCTCCTACTGACTCTCCCCAAGGTGCAAGCTGGGGCAGAGACGCAGAATGTGATACATCTCATTATAATCTGTGCACCATGTAACTCCCCCCAACTCCTCCTACTGACTCTCCCCAAGGTGCAAGCTGGGGCAGAGGCGCAAAATGTGATACATCTCATTATAATCTGTGCCCCATGTAACTCCCCCCAACTCCTACTGACTCTCCCCAAGGTGCAAGCTGGGGCAGAGACGCAGAATGTGCTACATCTCATTATAATCTGTGCCCCATGTAACTCCCCCCAAATCCTCCTACTGACTCTCCCCAAGGTGCAAGCTGGGGCAGAGACGCAGAATGTGATACATCTCATTATAATCTGTGCACCATGTAACTCCCCCCAACTCCTCCTACTGACTCTCCCCAAGGTGCAAGCTGGGGCAGAGACGCAGAATGTGATACATCTCATTATAATCTGTGCACCATGTAACTCCCCCCAACTCCTCCTACTGACTCTCCCCAAGGTGCAAGCTGGGGCAGAGGCGCAGAATGTGATACATCTCATTATAATCTGTGCCCCATGTAACTCCCCCCAACTCCTACTGACTCTCCCCAAGGTGCAAGCTGGGGCAGAGACGCAGAATGTGCTACATCTCATTATAATCTGTGCCCCATGTAACTCCCCCCAAATCCTCCTACTGACTCTCCCCAAGGTGCAAGCTGGGGCAGAGACGCAGAATGTGATACATCTCATTATAATCTGTGCACCATGTAACTCCCCCCAACTCCTCCTACTGACTCTCCCCAAGGTGCAAGCTGGGGCAGAGACGCAGAATGTGATACATCTCATTATAATCTGTGCACCATGTAACTCCCCCCAACTCCTCCTACTGACTCTCCCAAGGTGCAAGCTGGGGCAGAGACGCAGAATGTGATACATCTCATTATAATCTGTGCACCATGTAACTCCCCCCAACTCCTCCTACTGACTCTCCCCAAGGTGCAAACTGGGGCAGAGACACACAATGTGATACATCTCATTATAATCTGTGCACCATGTAACTCCCCCAACTCCTCCTACTGACTCTCCCCAAGGTGCAAGCTGGGGCAGAGACGCAGAATGTGATACATCTCATTATAATCTGTGCACCATGTAACTCCCCCCAACTCCTCCTACTGACTCTCCCCAAGGTGCAAGCTGGGACAGAGACGCAGAATGTGATACATCTAATTATAATCTGTGCACCATGTAACTCCCCCAACTCCTCCTACTGACTCTCCCCAAGGTGCAACCTGGGACAGAGACACAGAATGTGATGCATTTCATTATAATCTGTGCACCATGTAACTCCCCCAACTCCTCCTACTGACTCTCCCCAAGGTGCAAACTGGGGCAGAGACACACAATGTGATACATCTCATTATAATCTGTGCACCATGTAACTCCCCCCAACTCCTCCTACTGACTCTCCCCAAGGTGCAAGCTGGGACAGAGACGCAGAATGTGATACATCTCATTATAATCTGTGCACCATGTAACTCCCCCAACTCCTCCTACTGACTCTCCCCAAGGTGCAACCTGGGACAGAGACACAGAATGTGATGCATTTCATTATAATCTGTGCACCATGTAACTCCAGCCTCATTGCCTGAAACGCGCTTGTGGACCCGGCCGTTTGTCGGCTCGAGAATCGCGCGCTCTGTGGTCGGCCTCACAGATTTATGGCCTTTTTGTTCGTGCTGCACTAGCGCAGATTATGGACGCGGCCTTAGATTTACAGCACCGTACATCGTACGAGATTCCATTAAAGCAATTTGCAGTAATCCCATGGGCCAGTTAATAAGGTTTATGGAATCTACTGCTGCAAAATTAGATTCCTTAAACCTTATTGACTGATTAAATGCAGTAATAGGCAAACAAACATTAACACTCCTGTATTGTATGTGTAACGGTCAGACCCCCACCCAATCTCATATTGGCCCCTGTGCGTGTAATCTGCTCCCAATTACATGTATGTGTGTTGTGGTGCACCTGCTGGCAACAAGACTCCTGAGTTTCCCGCTGGTTGGTAATGGGGAATATCACCATGGCAGGCGTCTGAGGTAGTGTTCTGAGTCCTACTCACATATGGTACAGCGCCTCCACCCCATCAGGATCCCTACGGCAGCAGGGAGGAGTATCTGACGGGGAACTCCTTGGTGCATCTGCCTGGGGAATAACTCCAGACTCACTCAGGAAGGATCTCTTGAACCAGGGCATCTTTAATAGCATGTTACGTGGCAGACTGCCCATCATAGTGGCCGACACTTAGCCGCTCATTTTGTTGAGGTACTCCATGCAGAAGGTTCCTCCTCTCTTAATTGAGTTGCTCTTCCACCTCTCCCCTCAGGGAGATCACCAGCTGTGCCAGGTCCCTGGACACAGTGTGTATCAGCTTGTCACATGCCACTCTGACAGGCAGACTTGAACTGCTGCAGACACTTCACTCAGGAACATAAGACATACTAACTTTAGGCAGTGCTGTGTAATATATAGACTCCAGAAAGACCCACCTCTGTGTCACTAACAGTGGACACAAAACATGTTGTCACTTCCTTTGCTACATATGACACTTCACCAGGGTTTGAGGGCAAACCTCCATGATAGTTACTGGCAACCCTGCCTTCTTACCAGGATTACTGCCAGCATGAGAGAGATCTGTACACCAATTTTACACATGGCTACATATGAAACATAGATATTTCATATTTAGGATAGCATTGTGTCTATCTCTATGGTGTGTGGATGCTATTACTGTATCAGTTTCCGGAACTGTGCTTCCCTTCTGCTCTTTGTTGAAACCGTTTACATTTCTATATCCCCCTTGTCTGGCCTACTCCGGAGGTCGCGCCCCCCCTCCTACCTTGCAGCTGCATCATAAGACGCTCCAGGGTCATGTGACGTCAGGTCACGCGACCCGCGACGTCATTTAACGCCTGTGATGTCATGTCACATGACCCCGCCGGGTTGCCATGGCGACGCGTCACAGCGTCTGAATCAAGGTAGGTTTAGTGTTGCAGAAGCCGCACGCAATCCCCCGGCATTTAATTTAAATGCCTCGGGGAAGAGCGCGTGACCTCTGCAACCATCCGCGCCCCCCCACCCCCCTGAAAAATCTCACGCCCCCCAGTTTGTGCTCCCCTGATGTAGACCATGTAATAAGTACCAATTTGTGAGCAGGTACTGAGGGGGAAGAGGGAGGTAATGTCCCACTCAGAGCTACAGCTCAGAGAGATAGGACGCGCGTTCTGGGAATTGTTACGGCAGGGTCACAGGAGGGAGAAGGTAGATGTCCTTGTCCATCTTGGACAGTAGGGGCCAACTCCAGTCCTCAAGGGCCACCAACAGATCAGGTTTCAAGGATATCCCTGCTTCAGCACAGGTGGTGCAGTCAATGACAGTATTTCCAGTATATAAGGTCAGGTTCAGTTCCTGGATTAGGGACTCATACGTCCACTTAATAATGTCAGATGGACTCCTATATAATAATATATACTAAACTCCGCTCCACAAGAGCCAGAACTGGTGGTATCGCCACTGTCAGCACTGCACCTGGGGGCTAGGTCACGTGGTCTAGGTCCCGTGGTCTAGGTAGTCTAGATACACCAGACACAGGTTCAGTTGAACCCAGTGGAATTATTATCGGAGCATTACTGTGTATCACACATGGGCCATACTTACTAAATTGTGCTACTCCCTGTGACACCTTCTGTACGGCTCAGTAAATATGGCCATTTACACCTCATGCCAGTGAATAGGCTGGGAGGTGTCTTCCGGCCTGGAAGGTGTGTTATGGAGGAACACTGCTCACTA
The DNA here is from genome assembly GCF_040206685.1 of Ascaphus truei. Classification (NCBI taxonomy): domain Eukaryota; kingdom Metazoa; phylum Chordata; class Amphibia; order Anura; family Ascaphidae; genus Ascaphus; species Ascaphus truei. The sequence goes on along the minus strand of NW_027454249.1, from coordinate 28,077 downwards.
AATATGTCCCTTCGTGGTATATTCACTGGAATAGGCAGTAAATGGGTTTTTCGGCACGGAAGGTGTCCCATGGCAGAAGACTTCTTACTAAATATGGGCTTTACTGCGTTGCATCATCTCGTAGTGAAATGGTTCAGCGAAGATTTGGCATTAGCTGAACACAATGAAGTTATCCCAATATTTAGTGCAACACGTACCAGTCACGGATCTGGCAGAACCATGATTTAACCACAGCTTATTTGTAAATCGCTGGCCGTGACGTAGCGGGGAATATCTCCTCCTTGTTACATTCTGAAGACAGCTCCAACAGAAGTTGCAACTACTGGATCCCACAACACTCCCCCCTTAAGTGACATGGGCCGTGTATGTTGGGTTCAGTCTGTGGCAGGCCTGTTGTCCCCCATATTTGTTCTTTGGTGGCTCATGTATTCTCATGCACAGGACATGAGACGTTTGTTGGCAAAGATACTAGGAAACTGTTTATAAAGTCATCGGAGTTAATAGATTTGAAATTAAATGCCTCTGGGCAGCTCCGACTTTCTCGCTCACCTCTTTCAACCTTTAACAGGTATTTATATTTGGAATCATGAGCAGGAAATGCTACTGCTGATGGGTGGAGTTTTAAATCTTGCCACCTGGTATCTGTAGAACATAAGATATTTGGGAAGAGGAAGGAAATAGTCTAAGAAGTTTCAGGTTGCTTCACATTACTTCACTTTGTCTACTTAGCCGTTGACCAATACATGAAATGAGACGAAGAGACATTTTACTTTACATTGTGTGGCTGTATCTTAAACATCAGGAACTCCTCTTATAATCCTGGAAGAAACCTTGTCCGTCTGACAGGAGATCGGTAAGGACAATGTTTATTGTTTTGATATGTTCTTGCATCGCTTGAAGATATCGACCTCGTATTTGAAGCCAACAGTGCCAGCACCGTCATCATGGCTCTGCGATGTCCAGTAGCGGCTCGTTGCCATGACAATGGGACGTCACGTGACTTCCCATTGTCAAGGCAATATGACGCCATTTGATGTCGCGGAGCCATGATGACTGGACTATGCAGGGGGAGGTTGCGGGAGGAGGAGATGCTGCCAGATGATGCCGCCGGAGAAGGTAAGAGCCGAGGCCCCGCACAGGGTCCCGCACCGAGCCCCGCAAGCACCCCCGCCGGCCCTGCTGAGTGCGTTACAGAAGTAGTAAGACTCACTGTCCCCTGTCCATGCTTCTGAATGGGACCCGCGCAGGGTTAATCCTTCGGTGCCGTGACCAGGCTTGCTATAGCTGATGTCTACACCCTTCCAATTGCTTCACGCTACTGTTACTTAGTGTATAGAGTCCAAAAAAACATAATTTGCGCCTGCTAACTTACTGCTATTAATTCCATTTAACCCCGAACAATGGGCAATAAATAGCTATCACTTTAGAATGTAAGTGTCACGGGAGACCAGGACTTGTACCAGGGATCAATATCGCCACGCAGAACACGCGTTTATACAATTAATTTATTGGAAAAGTATATCCACAACCATACAAAACACACAAACATCACACATCACACATACCAAACTGGAGAAACTGGGGGATACCCTGCACTGGGGGATACCCTGCACTGGGGGATACCCTGCACTGAGGGATACCCTGCACTGGGGGATACCCTGCATACCCTGCACTGGGGGATACCCTGCACTGGGGGATACCCTGCACTGGGGGATACCCTGCACTGGGGGATACCCTGCACTGGGGGATACCCTGCATACCCTGCACTGGGGGATACCCTGCAAAGGTAGTTGCATGGACCTCATTGCAGAGATTTCCCCTGTTCTCTCTTCTTGCTCAGTGCCTACAGGACTGGTTTTCAGGCCTGAGACCAGCACTGGAGTGGACACTGCAGTTTCTCCCTGTCACAGCCACAGGCTCTGTCTGCTAGGGGTCTCCCTCCCTGTCTGCTAGGGGTCTCCCTCCCTGTCTGCTAGGGGTCTCCCTCCCTGTCTGCTAGGGGTCTCCCTCCCTGTCTGCCAGGGGTCTCCCTCCCTGCTAGGGGTCTCCCTCCTTGTCTGCTAGGGGTCTCCCTCCCTGTCTGCTAGGGGTCTCCCTCCCTGTCTGCTAGGGGTCTCCCTCCCTATCTGCTAGGGGTCTCCCTCCCTGTCTGCTAGGGGTCTCCCTCCCTGTATGCTAGGGGTCTCCCTCCCTATCTGCTAGGGGTCTCCCTCCCCACCTTTTTATAAACTTAAACCATAATATTGCAACACTCAGGGCCAGGAGCTGCCTGATTGGTGGGTAGGAAGGAGCTGCCTACATGCCCAGGCCCTGATTGGTGGGTAGGAAGGCGCTGCCTACATGCCCAGGCCCTGATTGGTGGGTAGGACGGTGCTGCCTACATGCCCAGGCCCTGATTGGTGGGTAGGAAAGTGCTACCTACATGCCCAGGCCCTGATTGGTGGGTAGGAAGGGGCTGCCTACGTGCCCAGGCCCTGATTGGTGGGTAGGAAGGCTTACCGGGGTTCAGACGCGTTGGTGTGGCGAATCGCCATGGCAATGCGGTGTCATGCGGAGTGACGTCACACGGTGTCGCCATGGTGACGTGACGTCACATGACCCACGGCGTCATTTGACACCGCTGAGCGAGGTGAGGGTGCGCGAAAGCGAGGGGTAGCAGGCGGGGGGGCGGGGGGGGCACAGCTCTAAAAGTTTGTGCTCCCCTGGGTTACCCTCTGGGTAAGCAGAAACATCAGCGACGTGTTAATACAACAGTGTGTTGAAAAGATACAGTAACTCCTACTAAGCATCACCTATCATTGCTCAGTCCCAGCTAAATAGTACTTCCAGTGCTAATGTTTCTATATAACTGTGCTGAAACCTCTGAAAGGTGTCATTTTAGTAACCGTTTCCCTGCGAAGTAAATTTAAATTCCTTGCTTTTAGAGCCTGATTACCGGTTAGCGAACACAGCGACAGTTCGGGATGTAACCTGCTGGGCTCATTAATATTTCAGTCTTTTTCCGGCAGACGAAATGCAGCCGTCACCGTACAAATTGTCAGGGGTCATATTGTTTTATTTGTAACCTTTTACGCATGTGGCATTGCGGGGAACGAGCAGCAAATTACACGAGTCCAATAAACTAGAAAAGAAAATGCCATTTGGGAACAAATAGTAGATTTAATTTAATTTAATAAGGAGCACAACTTGTTTAACTGGACGCTATACGAAATCCCGAATAATAAGCAATTGTACCGTGTAATTCGTTTATAAAAGGGTGGGCTGGTTTGTGTGGCTGGGGTGAATAGCCCTAAATTATCAGTTCTGTGAGATACTGACCCCCTGCCCTATATACGGTGATACTCCCTAAGCCCTATTCAAACAGCTTCACAGTACACTGAATTAGAACCTCTATGCCACACATTATTTATAATACATATATTTCGGAGCCGGGAACCACGGTGCTTCCAAGCTACAGCGACCCCCAGGTCCCGGAGATATTTCATTTTAAATCCCCTTTGCCAGAATTCTTATCCGAGAGAAACAATGCGGCGCTTGGCGTCGGCAGCCAATAGAAAGCCGTGACATCATCACGAGCGTCTAATTGGGTAACCACACAACCATCTTTGTTTTTACTGGCAATTATTGACCAAAGCTACAAAAATAAATTGTCTCTGCAATGGGGGGAGGGGGAATGGGAGGGCTGCGGTTCCGGTCCAGGGGACTGCCGGGTTCATAGAAGGTAAAAAAGAAATACTTAATTTCGGGGGGGGCGGGGGGGGGACAGCGTTTTTAAAGGGGCAATGCCACTGACATGTTTAAGGGTTAAGTTTGTTACAGATAGTAGTTTCCGCAAAAGCATGTATTTGCCATGGAAATGTAAAAAAATGTATTCTAAAATACTTATGCCTGTGCAGTAAAAACAAGCAAACAGACAGAGGTCCGCTCCATGTAACATGCCAATATCTGTAGCTCATGTATGTCCTGGGCAGGTCTTTAAAATAGCAGCCCGGAGATCACACACACCTAGGGGTGCCAGGCGGCTTCTCCAAAAATACTGGACACAATGGTGAAAGGTGCGACACACTCAAGACATACACACACCTCTCTCTCAGCTCCATGCTGTTTCCTCCTCTCCTTGCCCCCACCCCCAGGCTCCTGACACCTCTTTCTGATTGGCTGCTGCTAGGGTATGTAGTCAATCAGGCTGGAGAAAGCTGCCCAGACTCCTGCTTTCTCCCTGCTCAGGGAAATCCTGCGGCCCCCCAAGCCGGTCAGGTCACTACGTCCAGAGAGGTAATACCGGTATACACATACACGCCCAGAGAGGTAATACCGGTATACACATACACACCCAGAGAGGTAATACCGGTATACACATACACGCTCAGAGAGGTAATACCGGTATACACATACACGCCCAGAGCAGTAATACCGGTATACACATACACGCCCAGAGAGGTAATACCGGTATACACATACACGCCCAGAGAGGTAATACCGGTATACACATACACGCCCAGAGAGGTAATACCGGTATACACATACACGCCCAGAGAGGTAATACCGGTATACACATACACGCCCAGAGAGGTAATACCGGTATACACGTACACGCCCAGAGAAGTAATACCGGTATACACGTACACGCCCAGAGAGGTAATACCGGTATACACGTACACGCCCAGAGAGGTAATACCGGTATACACGTACACGCCCAGAGAGGTAATACCGGTATACACGTACACGCCCAGAGAGGTAATACCGGTATACACGTACACGCCCAGAGAGGTAATACCGGTATACACATACACGCCCAGAGAGGTAATACCGGTATACACATACACGCCCAGAGAGGTAATACCGGTATACACATACACGCCCAGAGAGGTAATACCGGTATACACATACACGCCCAGAGAGGTAATACCGGTATACACATACACGCCCAGAGAGGTAATACCGGTATACACGTACACGCCCAGAGAGGTAATACCGGTATACACGTACACGCCCAGAGAGGTAATACCGGTATACAATACACATACACGTCCAGAAGGGTAATACCGGTATACACATATACGTCCAGAGAGGTAATACCGGTATACACATACACGCCCAGAGAGGTAATACCGGTATACACATACACGCCAAGAGAGGTAATACCGGTATACACATCCACATCCAGAGAGGTAATACCGGTATACACATACACGTCCAGAGAGGTAATACCGGTATACACATACATGCCGAGAGAGGTAACACCGGTATACACATACACGCCCAGAGAGGTAATACCAGTATACACATATACGCCCAGAGAGGTAACACCGGTATACACATACACGCCCAGAGAGGTAATACCAGTATACACATACACGCCCAGAGAGGTAATACCGGTATACACATACACACCCAGAGAGGTAATACCGCTATACACATACACGCCCAGAGAGGTAATACAGGTATACACATACACGCCCAGAGAGGTAATACCGGTATACACATACACGCCCAGAGAGGTAATACCAGTATACACGTACACGCCCAGAGAGGTAATACCGGTATACACATACACGCCCAGAGAGGTAATACCGGTATACACATACACGCCCAGAGAGGTAATACCGGTAGGTATACACATACACGCCCAGAGAGGTAATACCGGTATACACATACACGCCCAGAGAGGTAATACCGGTATACACGTACACGCCCAGAGAGGTAATACCGGTATACACATACACACCCAGAGAGGTAATACCGCTATACACATACACGCCCAGAGAGGTAATACAGGTATACACATACACGCCCAGAGAGGTAATACTGGTATACACATACACGCCCAGAGAGGTAATACAGGTATACACATACACGCCCAGAGAGGTAATACAGGTATACACATACACGCCCAGAGAGGTAATACCGGTATACACATACACACCCAGAGAAGTAATACCGCTATACACATACACGTCCAGAGAGGTAATACAGGTATACACATACACGCCCAGAGAGGTAATACCGGTGTAACGGGTATTCCACTCCACCCAATCTCATATATAGTGTGGGTGAGTAGAACATGCAGTGTTACCGGTGTGGTGCATTACCTGTTGGCTCGCAGGAGGGCTGAGCTTCCGCCACGGGGAACCTGGGGCAATTATACTAGGGGTAACCACTTACTCAATAGGGGCAGCGCCTCCACCTGCGATGGCTCCCACCAGAGGGGGAGTGGATCCTCGCAGGACAAACACAATGATCACATACACAATGGGGTATAATAACTAAGGACTTTACTAACATGTAATACGACACATCATATTCATAACATAACCTGTGTCCCTCTCAGGAGGAGACACTAACCGTGACGTCTCGCAGGACGATTCCCCAACACTAGGTGATCCCACCCAGTGTCCAAAGAACCCCACCCAATGTCCCGCACTCTTGCAGAGAATCAATGGGTGACTGCGCAGTCACTATTAAGCTAAGGGCCCGGTGGTGCACTTAGAACTGTAGATACCTGCCGAGCACTCCAGTGCTCGGATCAGCAATGCTTCACAAGGGGTCAGACGTGTGATGAATCCGTCTGATCCTATACTGGCGATATTCTCTGTGGACCCCCAACGTGGGTCCGAACTCCGTCACTGGAACCGCAGCATCCGCTGAGTCCCTCTCTAACGATACAGCAACGTGACACACCCTGCACTACAGGCCGTCCCTATAGCACAGCATCCTTAAGTGGCTTAAGGGTCAATCTCATAGGGCATTCGGGGTTGCCTATCCTATATAGGTAGGTCTTGTACCCACCCTACTCATAATACGGGCCCTGGGCCATGGATCCCCGGACTGGTTACCGCTATGAACCCCCCTCCAGTTGCCTCGTACTACGCGCAACGCCGGCCTGGGCAATGGCTCCCCGGATTGGTTACCGCTATGAACCCCCCCCTCGCCTCGCCACTCGCAACACGGACCCTGGGCTATGGCTCCCCGGACTGGTTACCGCTATGAACCCCCCAGCTGTCTCGTGCCACTAACTTACAACAGGACCCTGGGCTATGGCTCCCCGGATTGGTTACCGCTATGAAACCCCCCAGCTGTCCCTATCTTCCCTTCTGTTCCCCAGTTGCCAACTAAAGTAAGTGACAGGTTCCCTATCCTGAGGGCTGTCCCTGGCAACACTCACACTACTGGGGGACTCAGGGCTATCTTGAGCCAAGGGGGTGCTGGCCTAGTACAGGGAGTCCCTCGCTCCTGTACCCTACCTCCTTCCCTTGTCTGCTCCTTCCTCTGACTGACCACGTAGCTGCAAGCCCGCCAAATGTATCCACTTGCTCTCCTGACTGTCCTGCAGCCCTATTGGCTCCTATGAGGCACCTGGTGCCTCCCTCGCTAAGCACTATGGGAATTGTAGTCCCTGGGTGCCTGCATTAACATTGGGGCCGCGTGCGTGCCTTTCCTATGCCTGCACTAGCTCCTAATGGCCGCCGCAACCTCTCCCTGTCTATCCCTACTCTCGCGCGACCCTCCTGGCTGGCTCCTACACTCGCGCGATCACTGCGCATGCGCGAGTGGTGGAGTAATGGCGGCGCTCTCTTCGCCGGCTGCCGGGACCTTAGAGACGCGACCGCGGCCTTAGCAACGGCCCGATCGCGTCCCCGGCAACCGGCCCGCTCACGGAGACAGCGCACCGCTCCCTGCAACGACCCCCACCCTTGGGATGGCCGTCGGGTCTGCCGCTGGCCTCCGGCAGCACCCGGCATCTCTCCTGGCCACGGAGGCTCCCTAGGAGGACGAAGGGGGAAACAGGTGACCTGGCTACACTCTCCCCCTGGTGAAAAACCCAACGCCCTCGCTTGGGGAACGACATAACCTGGCATCAGTTTACACACTGAAAAATGGCATGGCATACCCCGTACACTTAACAGATCGGCTACAACATCCTCAAAACATGGCACATTTTCACACAATCAAAAATTACATGGCATATCACACCCACTATTACCCGAGGCCAGCTGAGTATCAGCTGCTTGCTGAGACCATGTGTGGGGTGCCCCTAACTGATCAGATGGGGGTACCTCACTTTTGCGTCCGTGAGCCTCCCCGGAGTGAATCTCGCGGAAAGCACACCCTGGAGTAACAGTCACTGGTTCAGTACTACTTCCTCCCCCTGGTGGAAGGAATAGCACAGTGTCCTTCACACCAACCTTTACTTGATCATCCATGGCCTGGAAGCAGCAGGCCAGGCGGCCAGGACCTTTCCCTCGGTCCACTACTTGACGAATGGGCCGCTTCTTCTTGGGCGCAAAGGAGGCAACTTCTACTAGCTCCTTTGCCACATAGTCCTTGTCCCTACATACGTGCTCAGCTTCCACTGAGAAGCGAGAATGGGACACTGTCTCTTTACTCAAAGTCTCTGCTTCACCTGGCAGGGGGTAAAGGGTAGATACCTTACCACTGCGGTGATTCACGGTGGACAACAGGTCCTCGGGGACGATGTCAGTTCCCACCTCGACTGTCTCGGGACCTGCCCCCTGTACTTCTGGGGCAGTCCACTTGCTGTCCTTAAACTCGGGAGCGTTGGATCCCAGTCCTGGGACCATTTGGGTTGGAGCGCACGGGCTCTCACTCAGATCAGGAACCGTAACTCTGGCCTGTTGCACTGCCATCTCCATCGGAGCCTGTGGGGAGCAAAGGGGTTCCTCACCACTCTGCTGGCTTGCGATGGGTTTCTCTTCTTCTGGAACGATAGGCAGTGGGTACTGGTCCACTCGCACTGCAGGACAGCTATCTTCTAGGGGGGACACCTCCGCCAGGACGCGATGTCGAGTGGAGCCATTCGCCCAGGTGTCCAGACTTAAGAAGCTATCGTGCTCCGCGGTCACCTGGAGGCTCACACCCAACACCCCTGGGGCAGTCAACTCACCCTTGTCGTCGTCAACAGGTACTGATCCCAAGCCTGGGACCGATGGTACCTCTGTAGGCCGGACTGGCCGTGGTAGGGCACACGGGCCCACAGCAGGCTCTGTATGCTGTGATTCCTCTGTCTCCTCTGCTGGTTCGGCATGCTGGGGAACAATAGACTTCAATAACCCCACCCCGCAACACTCACAGGAAGACCACCATGTCAATGTCTCTCTAGAACAGTCACAAGTGGGGCTAAAACACTGTATGCCCATTTCTCCTTCCACCTCGATGGTCCTGTAGTCGAGGGGTAACCGAGACACATGGGCTCCCTGAACATGGGCTTCTGGCAGGCATGAGCACATAAAGAGAAGAGAATCTACTCCGGGCGCGCGCCAGGCCACATACACACTAGGGTGTATCCCTTGACAGTCTATCTCGGTTTCCTGCTCAGAAAGAAAATATTCTATGTCTACGACAATGCCCTCCTCCTCCTCCTGGTGAACAGAAGGGTCTAATGGCTGTTCACTGTGCTCACTCCCCCTGGTGGAATTTAAAGGAGGGGTGTGCTCTATCACTGAGTGGCTCGGGCTCTGCACTGAGTCACTCACATTGCGGGGGCGGGGCTCTGGTTTTCCCGCCAGTCCCGGATGGTTTTCTGCAAAATCATTCTGCGCCTTGGGAGCGGTATCACGTGCACGCATCTCACTTGGAGGAAGTTGCCATGGCGCGGGATCAGCGTATACTAAAGGGTAACCCTCAGGGGGACACACGGGTATAAATAACGTGGACGGTGACTCGGACGGGCATATATCCCTTGAGGATGACACAACAAAAAGCCGCGATCTCCACGGGAACGTGGAAGCTGGCTCTAAGTCTATAAGAAGACCGTGCTGCCATCCAGGGATTTTACGCATATGCTCATAGATCTCATCTTCAGATATATTGGCGGGAACGCCTTCTAAGGCCACCACACGGCGGGGACTAAGATTATTTATCCTCAAGGCCCAGGCGAGGACCTCGTGTCCGGACTTGACAATCATGGTGGACAAAAAAAAAATAGGACTTGGACAATTTGAAAAAAATGGAACAGGGCACCCCAGGTCTCTCTCAGCAGCGCCTCCAAATGTAACGGGTATTCCACCCCACCCAATCTCATATATAGTGTGGGTGAGTAGAACATGCAGTGTTACCGGTGTGGTGCATTACCTGTTGGCTCGCAGGAGGGCTGAGCTTCCGCCACGGGGAACCTGGGGCAATTATACTAGGGGTAACCACTTACTCAATAGGGGCAGCGCCTCCACCTGCGATGGCTCCCACCAGAGGGGGAGTGGATCCTCGCAGGACAAACTCAATGATCACATACACAATGGGGTATAATAACTAAGGACTTTACTAACATGTAATACGACACATCATATTCATAACATAACCTGTGTCCCTCTCAGGAGGAGACACTAACCGTGACGTCTCGCAGGACGATTCCCCAACACTAGGTGATCCCACCCAGTGTCCAAAGAACCCCACCCAATGTCCCGCACTCTTGCAGAGAATCAATGGGTGACTGCGCAGTCACTATTAAGCTAAGGGCCCGGTGGTGCACTTAGAACTGTAGATACCTGCCGAGCACTCCAGTGCTCGGATCAGCAACGCTTCACAAAGGGTCAGACGCGTGATGAATCCGTCTGATCCTATACTGGCGATATTCTCTGTGGACCCCCAACGTGGGTCCGAACTCCGTCACTGGAACCGCAGCATCCGCTGAGTCCCTCTCTAACGATACAGCAACGTGACACACCCTGCACTATAGGCCGTCCCTATAGCACAGCATCCTTAAGTGGCTTAAGGGTCAATATCCTAGGGCATTCGGGGTTGCCTATCCTATATAGGTAGGTCTTGTACCCACCCTACTCATAATACGGGCCCTGGGCCATGGATCCCCGGACTGGTTACCGCTATGAACCCCCCCCGTTGCCTCGTACTACGCGCAACGCCGGCCTGGGCAATGGCTCCCCAGATTGGTTACCGCTATGAACCCCCCCCTCGCCACTCGCAACACGGACCCTGGGCTATGGCTCCCCGGACTGGTTACAGCTATGAACCCCCCAGCTGTCCCTATCTTCCCTTCTGTTCCCCAGTTGCCAACTAAAGTAAGTGACAGGTTCCCTATCCTGAGGGCTGTCCCTGGCAACACTCACACTACTGGGGGACTCAGGGCTATCTTGGGCCAAGGGGGTGCTGGCCTAGTACAGGGAGTCCCTCGCTCCTGTACCCTACCTCCTTCCCTTGTCTGCTCCTTCCTCTGACTGACCACGTAGCTGCAAGCCCGCCAAATGTATCCACTTGCTCTCCTGACTGTCCTGCAGCCCTATTGGCTCCTATGAGGCACCTGGTGCCTCCCTCGCTAAGCACTATGGGAATTGTAGTCCCTGGGCGCCTGCAATAACATTGGGGCCGCGTGCGTGCCTTTCCTATGCCTGCACTAACTCCTAATGGCCGCCGCAACCTCTCCCTGTCTATCCCTACTCTCGCGCGACCCTCCTGGCTGGCTCCTACACTCGCGCGATCACTGCGCATGCGCGAGTGGTGGAGTAATGGCGGCGCTCTCTTCGCCGGCCGCCGGGACCTTAGAGACGCGACCACGGCCTTAGCAACGGCCTGATCGCGTCCCCGGCAACCGGCCCGCTCGCGGAGACAGCGCACCGCTCCCTGCAACGACCCCCACCCTTGGGATGGCCGTCAGGTCTGCCGCTGGCCTCCGGCAGCACCCGGCATCTCTCCTGGCCACGGAGGCTCCCTAGGAGGACGAAGGGGGAAACAGGTGACCTGGCTACACCGGTATACACATACACGTCCAGAGAGGTAATACAGGTAAACACATGCACGCCCAGAGAGGTAATACAGGTATACACATACACGCCCAGAGAGGTAATACCGGTATACACATACACACCCAGAGAGGTAATACCGGTATACACATACACGCCCAGAGAGGTAATACCGGTATACACATACACGCCCAGAGAGGTAACACCGGTATACACATACACGCCCAGAGAGGTAACACCGGTATACACATACACGCCCAGAGAGGTAATACCGGTATACACATACACGCCCAGAGAGGTAATACCGGTATACACATACACGCCCAGAGAGGTAATACCGGTATATACACATACACACCCAGAGAGGTAATACCGGTATACACATACACACCCAGAGAGATAATACCGGTATACACATACACGTCCTGAGAGGTAATACCGGTATACACATACACGCCCAGAGAGGTAACACCGGTATACACATACACGCCCAGAGAGGTAATACCGGTATACACATACACGCCCAGAGAGGTAATACCGGTATACACATACACGCCCAGAGAGGTAATACACATACACGTCCAGAGAGGTAATACCGGTATACACATACACGCCCAGAGAGGTAATACCGGTATACACATCTACGCCCAGAGAGGTAATACCGGTATACACATACATGCCCAGAGAGGTAATACCGGTATACACTTACACGCCCAGAGAGGTAATACCGGTATACACATACACGCCCAGAGAGGTAATACCGGTATACACATACACGCCCAGAGAGGTAATACCGGTATATACACACATACACACCCAGAGATGTAATACCGGTATACACATACACACCCAGAGAGATAATACCGGTATACACATACACGCCCAGAGGGGTAATACCGCTATACACATACACGCCCAGAGTGGTAATACCGGTATACACATACACGCCCAGAGAGGTAATACCAGTATAAACATACACGCCCAGAGAGGTAATACCGCTATACACATACACGCCCAGAGAGGTAATACACATACACGTCCAGAGAGGTAATACCGGTATACACATACACGCCCAGAGAGGTAATACCGGTATACACATACATGCCCAGAGAGGTAATACCAGTATACACATACACGCCCAGAGAGGTAATACCGGTATACACATACACGTCCAGAGAGGTAATACCGGTATACACATACACGCCCAGAGAGGTAATACCGGTATACACATACACGCCCAGAGAGGTAATACCGGTATACACATACACGCCCAGAGAGGTAATACCGGTATACACTTACACGCCCAGAGAGGTAATACCGGTATACACATACACGCCCAGAGAGGTAATACCGGTATACACATACACACCCAGAGAGGTAATACCGGTATACACATACACACCCAGAGAGGTAATACCGGTATACACATACACACCGAGAGAGGTAATACCGGTATACACATACACACCCAGAGAGGTAATAATGGTATACACATACACACCCAGAGAGGTAATACCGGTATACACATACACACCCAGAGAGGTAATACCGGTATACACATACACGCTTAGAGAGGTAATACCGGTATACACATACACACCCAGAGAGGTAATACCGGTATACACATACACGCCTAGAGAGGTAATACCGGTATACACATACACGCCCAGAGAGGTAATACCGGTATATACACACATACACACCCAGAGATGTAATACCGGTATACACATACACACCCAGAGAGATAATACCGGTATACACATACACGCCCAGAGGGGTAATACCGCTATACACATACACGCCCAGAGTGGTAATACCGGTATACACATACACGCCCAGAGAGGTAATACCAGTATACACATACACGCCCAGAGAGGTAATACCGGTATACACATACACGCCCAGAGAGGTAATAACATACACGTCCAGAGAGGTAATACCGGTATACATATACACGCCCAGAGAGGTAATACCGGTATACACATACACGTCCAGAGAGGTAATACCGGTATACACTTACACGCCAAGAGAGGTAATACCGGTATACACATACACACCCAGAGAGGTAATACCGGTATACACATACACGCCCAGAGAGGTAATACCGGTATACACATACACGCCCAGAGAGGTAATACTGGTATACACATACACGCCCAGAGAGGTAATACCGGTATACACATACATGCCCAGTGAGATAATACCAGTATACACATATACGCCCAGAGAGGTAATACCGGTATACACATATACGCCCAGAGAGGTAATACTGGTATACACATACACGCCCAGAGAGGTAATACCGGTATACACATACACGCCCAGAGAGGTAATACCGGTATACACATACACGCCCAGAGAGGTAATACCGGTATACACATACACGCCCAGAGAGGTAATACCGCTATACACATACACGCCCAGAGAGGTAATACCGGTATACACATACACTCCCAGAGAGGTAATACCGGTATACACATACACGCCCAGAGAGGTAATACCGCTATACACATACACGCCCAGAGAGGTAATACCGGTATACACATACACTCCCAGAGAGGTAATACCGGTATACACATACACGCCCAGAGAGGTAATACCGGTATACACATACACGCCCAGAGAGGTAATACCGGTATACACATACACGCCCAAAGAGGTAATACTGGTATACACATACACATACACGCCAAGAGAGGCAAAACTGTTGCACTCTCCCGGTGAGGGGGATCGTCTGGAATGGAACCACCGGAGTTTGAGCTTTTTGGTCGGCAAGATATTAAAGTTTTACTCTTTGCCGAGTCTTATCTTATACTATATTAGTGAATGAAAGCACTGTATGTTTGCCTGCCTGGATGTCCGGTGTCCCTAGGGGAAATCTCATTGGTCCCTTGGGCCGCCCGCCCCCGCACACCTCTCATTGGCCTGAGGCGGAGTGACGGGCCAAAAAAAAAACACACACACACACACACACACAGTGTCACCACACACACACACACAGTGTCACACACGGTGACACACACACACACACACACACACACACACACACACACACACACACACACACACACACACACACACACACACACACACACACACACACACAGTGACACACACACAGTGACACACACACACACACACACACACACACACACACACACACACACACACACACACACACACACACACACAGTGTCACACACACACACACACACACACACACACACACACACACACACACACACACACACACACACACACACACACACACACACACAGTGTCACACACACACACACACCTCCCTGAACATCGTGACCCGCGCGCACCTCCTCCTCTCCCCGTGTCTCCCGCGCTTTCACCCCGGTCCTCCCCCCCCCCCCCGGCGCCGCTACAGTCAGCGGGACACACACTATTATTACCCCTTCAGCGCCCCCCCACCCAGTGTCAGCGGCCGTGCGAGACCCCCCCTCTATATCTCCCACCTCTCCCCCCCCACACATATACATGCCCCCCCCTCCCCGGCGCTCACAACTCACCCCTCCCCGGCGGGGGAACAGCCAGTGGCCAGGCAGCCTGCCTCGCGGCACCGAGTGCCCAAGATGGCGGCGGCCTCACTCGCGGCGGCGGCCGGAAGCCTCCCTGTTTCCCGCGCTTTCAGTCCCCCCTCCCCCCCCCGGCGCCGCTACAGTCAGCGGGGGAGCGAGCGCCCGGGACACAGCGGGGGAGCGGCCACAACACGCTGCCTCCCGCCTCAGATCCACGTGGGACCTGCCGGACGGGTGAGTGGGCGGCCTTCACCTCCCCTCACCCCCCTTCACCTCCCCTCACCCCCCTTCACTCCACTTCCCCTCACTTCCACCTCCCCTTCACCTCCCCTCCACCCCCCCCCCTTCACCTCCCCTCCAGTGTCAGTGTCTCCCCGATACCCCCCCCCCCCCGGCACCGCTACAGTCAGCGGGGAAGCGGAACGAGCGAGCGCCCGGGACACAGCGGGGGAGCGGCCACAACACGCTGCCTCCCGCCTCAGATCCACGTGGGACCTGCCGGACGGGTGAGTGAGCGGCCTTCACTTCACCTCCCCTCACCCACCCCTCACCTCCCCTCACCCCCTTCACCTCCCCTCACCCCCCTTCACCTCCCCTCCACCCTCCTTCACCTCCCCTCCACCCTCCTTCACCTCCCCTCCACCCCGCTTCACCTCCCCTCCACCCCCCCCCTTCACCTCCCCTCCACCCCCCCCCCTTCACCTCCCCTCCAGTGTCAGTGTCTCCCCGATACCCCTCCCCCCCCCCCGGCACCGCTACAGTCAGCGGGGAAGCGGAACGAGCGAGCACCCGGGACACAGCGGGGGAGCGGCCACAACACGCTGCCTCCCGCCTCAGATCCACGTGGGACCTGCCGGACGGGTGAGTGAGCGGCCTTCACCTCCCCTCACCCCCCTTCACCTCCCCTCACCCACACCTCACCCACCCCTCACCTCCCCTCACCCCCCTTCACCTCCCCTCACTCCACTTCCCCTCCCTTCCACTTCCCCTTCACCTCCCCTCCACCCCGCTTCACCTCCCCTCCACCCCGCTTCACCTCCCCTCCACCCCCCTTCACCTCCCCTCCACCCCCCTCCACCCCCCTTCACCTGCCCTCCACCCCCCCTTCACCTCCCCTCCACCTCCCCTTCACCTCCCCTCCACCCCCCTTCACCTCCCCTCCACCCCCCTTCACCTCCCCTCCACCTCCCCGCCACCCCCCCTTCACCTCCCCGCCCTCCCCGCCACCCCCCCTTCACCTCCCCTCCACCCCCTTCACCTCCCCTCCACCCCCCCTCACCTACCCTTCACCTCCACTCCACCCCCCCCTTCACCTCCACTCCACACCCCTTCACCTCCCCGCCACCCCCCCCCTTCACCTCCCCGCCACCCCCCCCCCTTCACCTCCCCGCCACCCCCCCCCCCCTTCACCTCCCCGCCACCCCCCCTCCACCTCCCCTTCACCTCCTCTACACCCCCCCCTTCACCTCCACACCACCTTCACCTCCCCTCCACACCCCCTTCACCTCCCCTCCACACCCCCTTCAGCTCCCCTCCACACCCCCTTCACCCCCCCTCCACCCCCCTTCACCTCCCCTCCACCCCCCTTCACCTCCCCCCCCCCTTCCCACCGCCTCCCCCCACCTTCCCACCGCCTCCCCCCCCCTTCCCACCGCCTCCCCCACTTCCCACCGCCTCCCCCCCCTTCCCACCGCCTCCACCCCCCTTCCCACCGCCTCCCCCCCTTCCCACCGCCTCCCCCCCCCTTCCCACCGCCTCCCCCCCCCTTCCCACCGCCTCCCCTCCCCCTTCCCACCGCCCCCCCCCCCCTTCCCACCGCCTCAGCCCCCCCTTCCCACCGCCTCCCCCCCCCCTTCCCACCGCCTCAGCCCCCCCTTCCCACCGCCTCCCCCCCCCCTTCCCACCGCCTCCCCCCCCCTTCCCACCGCCTCCCCCCCCCTTCCCACCGCCTCCCCCCCCCCTTCCCACTACCTCCCCCCCCCCTTCCCACCACCTCCCCCCCCTTCCCACCGCCTCTCCCCCCCCTTCCCACCGCCTCCCCCCCCCTTCCCACCGCCTCCACCCCCCCTTCCCACCTCCTCCCCCTTCACGCCACCTCCCCCCTCCTCCCCCTTCACACCACCTCCCCCCTCCTCCCCCTTCACACCACCTCCCACCTCCCCCCACCCGCCGCACGCATTCAACAGACAACCCACCCACTCGACACACACCTGCCGCATCCTGCCCCTACGCAACAATATCACTGACCAGCTGTCACCCGCACTCGCCACACACCCGCCGCCTCACACCCTAGCAGGACCCCAACCCACAGCCAGCACTCACTACCCACGCGCCACCCGTACTGAACACCCATCCGCCGCCTCACACCCTAGGAAGACACACGCCTCACATTTTCACATCACTTATGTCACCAAAATATACATTGTACTGTGGTGTGTTTACAATAAACCATTTTTTTACAACATCGTATTACATTTTCTTCCATCTTTCTTTTCAACATTATTATGAAACCTTTACAACAAACAGTCACCTATTGTTCCACGATTTATAAATAATACTACCTATTACGCATTTACATCCCGGGCAACGCCGGGTCTCTCAGCTAGTTAATAATAATAATCGATGTCTGCTGGTCACCACACCGGGTGTGCCGGCTTGGCTGGATTGAATAGCTCTAACCTTATGGACATCCCTAAATTATCAGTACTGTGAGATACTGACCCACTGTCCAATACGGAATGGGACAATTTGCCGCAGGCTATCTCTCCGCAGGCTATCTCTCCGCAACCAACACACTTCCGCCAACCAGCCACCCTACAAAGACACAACATAGTCTCTCAGTGACACCATAACACCTCTCTGTTGGCTGCTATAAAGATGCTAAGCCGGGACAATAGTTACATTACAGGAGCAGTTCCGTCTGCCCGTTTTCATTCTTGGTCCGACTTTTAGTTAACATGGGTAGGAAGCAGGGGGTCTCCGGAGCTGAACCGCGTTACTTTCAGTTTTCGGAGGAACCCCTCGGTTCCTGAGAAACTTAACCGGTTGCATCCCAACCCGGGGAAACAAAATGGCGTTAAAATCTTCCGCAATATGCAGGTCAATATTAAGCCGTGATGTCATCCATGGCGTCTTGTGCAGGCGCTCCGTCCGCCCGCCGATGCAATCCTCAGACTCCGAAACAGCAAGAAAAGAAAGACACAGCACACCCGGCGAGTGGTTCAACTGGAAACTTTAAGGACAAATAGTAACAAAAACTTACACGTAGGTAAAGGACACCTCACACAGTAGGCCAGGTGACCCACAATGCAGCACGGCGATACGATGGGTGCCAATGGCACTGGGTTCCCGGATCACCAGCAGGATATAGCTCTCCCCTATCCACATGTAAACTGCAAAGTCAATGTAACGGTCACCCTCACGCGTTTCGCATGTGACCGTGCTTCACCAGGAGCTATTGTTAATCATCTACCCCTCTATATACCCCAACACCAATTGTTACGGTTGCGTACGTTGCTGTGTACTGTCCAGGAGACAGACCCGCGAAGCCGAGGTGAAGAGTAGAGACCTGTAACGGAGTGCTCACCACCAACAGGACGTGACCGCGAGGCAGAGGTGAAGAGTAAAGACCTGTAACGGAGTGCTCACCAGAAACAGGACATGACCGCGAGGCAGAGGTGAAGAGTAGAGACCTGTAACGGAGCGCTCACCACAAACAGGACGTGACCGCAAGGCAGAGGTGAAGAGTAGAGACCTGTAACGGAGCGCTCACCACAAACAGGACGTGACCGCAAGGCAGAGGTGAAGAGTAGAGACCTGTAACGGAGTGCTCACCACCAACAGGACGTGACCGCGAGGCAGAGGGGAAGAGTAAAGACCTGTAACGGAGTGCTCACCAGAAACAGGACATGACCGCGAGGCAGAGGTGAAGAGTAGAGACCTGTAACGGAGCGCTCACCACAAACAGGACGTGACCGCGAGGCAGAGGTGATGAGTAGAGACCTATAACGGAGTGCTCACCACAAACAGGACGTGACCGCGAGGCCGAGGTGATGCGTAGAGACCTGTAACGGAGCGCTCACCACAAACAGGACGTGACCGCGAGGCCGAGGTGATGAGTAGAGACCTGTAACGGAGCGCTCACCACCAACAGGACGTGACCGCGAGGCCGAGGTGAAGAGTAGAGACCTGTAACAGAGTGCTCACCACAAACAGGACGTGACCACGAGGCCGAGGTGAAGAGTAGAGACCTGTAACGGAGCGCTCACCACAAACAGGACGTGACCGCGAGGCAGAGGTGAAGAGTAGAGACCTGTAACGGAGCGCTCACCACAAACAGGACGTGACCGCGAGGCAGAGGTGAAGAGTAGAGACCTGTAACGGAGCGCTCACCACAAACAGGACGTGACCGCGAGGCAGAGGTGATGCGTAGAGACCTGTAACGGAGCGCTCACCACAAACAGGACGTGACCGCGAGGCCGAGGTGATGAGTAGAGACCTGTAACGGAGCGCTCACCACCAACAGGACGTGACCGCGAGGCCGAGGTGAAGAGTAGAGACCTGTAACGGAGTGCTCACCACAAACAGGACGTGACCACGAGGCCGAGGTGAAGAGTAGAGACCTGTAACGGAGCGCTCACCACCAACAGGACGTGACCACGAGGCAGAGGTGAAGAGTAGAGACCTGTAATGGAGTGCTCACCACAAACAGGACGTGACCGCGAGGCAGAGGTGAAGAGTAGAGACCTGTAACGGAGCGCTCACCACCAACAGGACGTGACCGCGAGGCCGAGGTGAAGAGTAGAGACCTGTAACGGAGCGCTCACCACAAACAGGACGTGACCGCGAGGCCGAGGTGAAGAGTAGAGACCTGTAACGGAGCGCTCACCACAAACAGGACGTGACCACGAGGCCGAGGTGAAGAGTAGAGACCTGTAACGGAGCGCTCACCACAAACAGGACGTGACCGCGAGGCCGAGGTGAAGAGTAGAGACCTGTAACGGAGCGCTCACCACAAACAGGACGTGACCGCGAGGCAGAGGTGAAGAGTAGAGACCTGTAACGGAGCGCTCACCACAAACAGGACGTGACCGCGAGGCAGAGGTGAAGAGTAGAGACCTGTAACGGAGCGCTCACCACAAACAGGACGTGACCGTGAGGCAGAGGTGAAGAGTAGAGACCTGTAACGGAGCGCTCACCACCAACAGGACGTGACCGCGAGGCCGAGGTGAAGAGTAGAGACCTGTAACAGAGTGCTCACCACAAACAGGACGTGACCGCGAGGCAGAGGTGATGAGTAGAGACCTGTAACGGAGCGCTCACCACAAACAGGACGTGACCACGAGGCAAAGGTGAAGAGTAGAGACCTGTAACGGAGCGCTCACCACAAACAGGACGTGACCGCGAGGCCGAGGTGAAGAGTAGAGACCTGTAACGGAGCGCTCACCACAAACAGGACGTGACCACGAGGCAGAGGTGAAGAGTAGAGACCTGTAACGGAGCGCTCACCACAAACAGGACGTGACCGCGAGGCCGAGGTGAAGAGTAGAGACCTGTAACGGAGCGCTCACCACAAACAGGACGTGACCACGAGGCAGAGGTGAAGAGTAGAGACCTGTAACGGAGCGCTCACCACAAACAGGACGTGACCACGAGGCAGAGGTGAAGAGTAGAGACCTGTAACGGAGCGCTCACCACCAACAGGACGTGACCGCGAGACAGAGGTGATGAGTAGAGACCTGTAACGGAGCGCTCACCACCAACAGGACGTGACCGCGAGACAGAGGTGATGAGTAGAGACCTGTAACGGAGCGCTCACCACAAACAGGACGTGACCGCGAGGCAGAGGTGAAGAGTAGAGACCTGTAACGGAGCGCTCACCACAAACAGGACGTGACCGCGAGGCAGAGGTGAAGAGTAGAGACCTGTAACGGAGCGCTCACCACAAACAGGACGTGACCGCGAGGCCGAGGTGAAGAGTAGAGACCTGTAACGGAGCGCTCACCACAAACAGGACGTGACCGCGAGGCCGAGGTGAAGAGTAGAGACCTGTAACGGAGCGCTCACCACAAACAGGACGTGACCGCGAGGCAGAGGTGAAGAGTAGAGACCTGTAACGGAGCGCTCACCACAAACAGGACGTGACCGCGAGGCCGAGGTGATGCGTAGAGACCTGTAACGGAGCGCTCACCACAAACAGGACGTGACCACGAGGCAGAGGTGAAGAGTAGAGACCTGTAACGGAGTGCTCACCACAAACAGGACGTGACCACGAGGCCGAGGTGAAGAGTAGAGACCTGTAACGGAGCGCTCACCACAAACAGGACGTGACCGCTAGGCCGAGGTGAAGAGTAGAGACCTGTAACAGAGCGCTCACCACAAACAGGACGTGACCGCGAGGCAGAGGTGAAGAGTAGAGACCTGTAACGGAGCGCTCACCACAAACAGGACGTGACCGCGAGGCAGAGGTGAAGAGTAGAGACCTGTAACGGAGCGCTCACCACCAACAGGACGTGACCGCGAGGCCGAGGTGAAGAGTAGAGACCTGTAACGCAGCGCTCACAACAAACAGGACGTGACCGCGAGGCAGAGGTGATGAGTAGAGACCTGTAACGGAGCGCTCACCACAAACAGGACGTGACCGCGAGGCCGAGGTGAAGAGTAGAGACCTGTAACGGAGCGCTCACCACAAACAGGACGTGACCGCGAGGCAGAGGTGAAGAGTAGAGACCTGTAACGGAGCGCTCACCACAAACAGGACGTGATCGCGAGGCAGAGGTGATGAGTAGAGACCTGTAACGGAGCGCTCACCACAAACAGGACGTGACCGCGAGGCAGAGGTGAAGAGTAGAGACCTGTAACGGAGCGCTCACCACAAACAGGACGTGACCGCGAGGCAGAGGTGAAGAGTAGAGACCTGTAACGGAGCGCTCACCACCAACAGGACGTGATCGCGAGGCCGAGGTGAAGAGTAGAGACCTGTAACGGAGCGCTCACCACAAACAGGACGTGACCGCGAGGCAGAGGTGAAGAGTAGAGACCTGTAACTGAGTGCTCACCACAAACAGGACGTGACCGCGAGGCAGAGGTGAAGAGTAGAGACCTGTAACGGAGTGCTCACCACAAACAGGACGTGACCGCAAGGCAGAGGTGAAGAGTAGAGACCTGTAACGGAGCGCTCACCACAAACAGGACGTGACCGCGAGGCAGAGGTGATGAGTAGAGACCTGTAACGGAGTGCTCACCACCAACAGGACGTGACCTCGAGGCCGAGGTGAAGAGTAGAGACCTGTAACGGAGTGCTCACCACAAACAGGACGTGACCACGAGGCAGAGGTGAAGAGTAGAGACCTGTAACGGAGCGCCACCACCAACAGGACGTGACCGCAAGGCAGAGGTGAAGAGTAGAGACCTGTACGGAGCGCTCACCACAAACAGGACGTGACCGCAAGGCAGAGGTGAAGAGTAGAGACCTGTAACGGAGTGCTCACCACCAACAGGACGTGACCGCGAGGCAGAGGGGAAGAGTAAAGACCTGTAAACGGAGTGCTCACCAGAAACAGGACATGACCGCGAGGCAGAGGTGAAGAGTAGAGACCTGTAACGGAGCGCTCACCACAAACAGGACGTGACCGCGAGGCAGAGGTGATGAGTAGAGACCTATAACGGAGTGCTCACCACAAACAGGACGTGACCGCGAGGCCGAGGTGATGCGTAGAGACCTGTAACGGAGCGCTCACCACAAACAGGGACGTGACCGCGAGGCCGAGGTGATGCGTAGAGACCTGTAACGGAGCGCTCACCACAAACAGGACGTGATCGCGAGGCAGAGGTGGGGATTGAATAAACCGACCTCCAGCCGCGTGAGCGCGTCCGGAGTTCAGATTGGTTGTCGTCAGCCGGGTCGGGATTGGAGAGATGTGGATCGTCGCAAGGTACTTGCCGGGGGCAGGAGCGGAGATGGTCGGGGTCCAGGTACAGGTACAGGTCAGACAAGGAACAAAACAAGGATTGCGGATACATGGTACAGACACGGAGGCAGGGATTGCAGTAAGCACTTCGTAAGCAATGAAGTCTTAGGCTGTGGTCCCGCTGCCTGCGCTGCACGCGCACCTGCGAGGCTGGCGGCGCGTGCAGCCAAATTCCCTGGTCTGCAGGGGGGGGTGACGTGACGGGAGCGCGGCCGTGACGTCTCCTGGCAGGTTCGTTCTCATTGGCTGAACCGCCGGGTGGCGTGGCCTAGCGCTCCGTCTCGACTCCTGCTCTCAATTTTCTTGAGAGCAGGAGTTTCTGTCGGCGCAGCACGGCGGCCCCCCCCTAGAAGCAGGCCCGGCCCCCGCTCGCAGCAGGCTCGGCCCCATTGTGGGGCGGCTCTTGTCCCTGCAGCGGCCGCCACAGGGCGCTGCAGTAGCCAGCTGGGACCTGGCCTAATGCTCAACCAATTTGTAGAGATGCAGGAAGGCAGAGAGGCAGGGAGTGACGCAGAGAGGCAGGGAGGCAGAGAGAGCAGAGAGGCAGGGAGTGACACAGAGAGGCAGGAGGCAGGAGACAGAGAGAGCAGAAGAGGCAGGGAGTGACGCATAGAGGCAGGGAGTGATGCAGAGAGAGAGGAGAGGCAGGGAGTGACGCAGAGAGGCAGGGAGTGATGCAGAGAGAGCAGAGAGGCAGGGAGTGACGCAGAGAGGCAGGGAGTGATGCAGAGAGAGCAGAGATGCAGGGAGTGATACAGAGAGGCAGAGAGGCAGGGAGTGACACATAGAGGCAGGGAGGCAGGAGCAGAGAGTGACGCATAGAGGCAGGGAGTGATGCAGAGAGAGCAGAGAGGCAGGGAGTGACACAGAGAGGCAGTGAGACAGAGAGGCAGGACGCAGAGAGGCAGGAGGCAAAGAGGCAGGGAGAGAGGCAGTGAGACAGAGAGGCAGGAGAGAGAGAGAGGCAGTGAGACAGAGAGGCAGGACGCAGAGAGGCAGGAGGCAGGAGGCAGAGAGAGCAGAGAGGCAGAGAGAGCAGAGAGGCAGGGAGAGAGAGAGGCAGTGAGACAGAGAGGCAGGGAGACAGAGCGACAGGACAGAGAGGCAGGGAGGCAGGGAGACAGAGGCAGAGAGGCAGGGAAGCAGGAGGCAGACAGGCAGAGACACAGAGAGACAGAGAGGCAGGCAGAGAGACAGAGAGGCAGTAAGGCAGTGAGCCAGAGAAGCAGGGAGGCAGGGAAGCAGTGAGGCAGAGAGGTTGCTCGCTCTTCCGCTGTCATTAAAGAAATAGAGCTCCAAGGTAAGGAGCTAATTTGTACTTCCACATCCTGTTGGACTGGAACTAGCCTAGCTACCCAGTCAATTAGATAATCTCCCTAACGTGGAGTAGGCTTTTGTTTCATGCTGTTTTTCCTTAAAGGGACAGTGTGTCTATATTTTGTTGTTCACAAACAAACCACCAAAGTATTATTTCACTGGAAGAATTGTGTTGTCTACTCACTAACCACGGCCATCTTGTCACAATACATATATATGTAACCCTCCTTGCCCGGCTTCTAAGGCTATGGCCCCAGTCAGTGCTCATGCGCGCATGATGGAGCGTCTGGCGGCGCGCCACCTGTTTCTGAAGCGATCATTGGACTTCTGATTGGTCGTGATGGGGGGGGGGGGGGGGCGTTTTCATGACATCCCGCGGCTGGTTCGCCCTCATTGGCAATTTCTTGTCTTTTGGCAATGTGGTCGCCCCAACGCGTTTTGAGTATGCGCGCCCACGGGACTGACTGGGGACGGCCCCATAGAGTGCCGTCTCTGGTTTGCGCCGCGCACGCGGACGCGGGTCACTGGGACTGAGGCCCAAGGAGTCCATATACAGGCGTGGCTCAGACGGTGTTACTCTGTCAGGGTGCTGAATTCGTGCGGCCGGTCATTGATAATGCAATGATGGGCGTCAGGAACTTTATTCATACAAACAGGCGCTGTATTTACCCGCCGCTGATAAGCAATATACACTCCATTCTCGGGCTGTCATCAGTATCCCCGTCTCGGGTAGTGAACGCCACCTCATGGTCTTCAGGGTGAGAGTTGGCCAAAGACCCTCCAGTTTGGCCGATCAGGCGCTAAGCCTCCCAGGCACCTAACAATCAAATGCTGAGGTCTACTTAAACGGAGCGCCAAATTGTAACCTGTGTTGGAAATAGATCTCTTAAGTAAAAGTTTAAAAAAAGCTAATTACACACTATGTATGCTCGCTGGAAATAGACCTTATTATTTTTCATCCAGATATTATTGTCAGTGATTTTTTTTGATTTTTTGTGGTTGTTTCTATACATTTTCGGGGATCTGTCGCAGCTCATAAAACCAGCGAGAAACTGACGCACGCTTCTAATCGTTCTTTGGCAGCCAATGTGGTATGAGTAGGGGTGCGTGAAGAGACATCAGAAACAAAGTAACCACGAAAGGAAAGTCCCCCTATATACTGTAGGGCCACCAACAGGTCAGGTTTTAAGGCTATCCCTGCTCGGTCGTTAACTGAGCCAACCTGTGCTGAAGCAGGGATATCCTGAAAACCTGACCTGTTGGTGGCCCTTGAGGGCTGGAGTTGGCAACCCGAGCTGTAAGCCATTAAATAATTCACTGCCCTGAAACAGATGTGCCTATGTTATACTGTAGGTGTGTGAAAGTCTGTCTGCTCTCTGTGCTTGAGTTTAGTATGTTGTGTTTTGTGGGGCTTTGACAAGCAGGTGATATGGTCTATGGACTGCTGGGTGACACGAATCAACCCCCTTAAAGCGACACTCCAAGCAGGACAGCGTTTTCCTTGCACATTTCTTATTAGGTCTGCTCAGCTACCAGCCCCCCTCATCCCCCCTCTCAACCAGCCCCCCCTCAATCCTCCCTCCCCCCCAGTGTTCATTACCACCCCCCCCCTGCTCCCAACCAGCCCCTCCCCACAGTGCTTATTACCACCCCTCAATGCTCATTACTACCCCCTGCTCCCAACCAGACCCTCCCCTCAATGCTCATTACTACCCCCCTGCTCCCAACCAGACCCTCCCCCCAGTGCTTATTACCACCCCCCTTGCTCCAGCCAGCCCCCCCCCAGTGCTCATTTCAACCCCCCTGCTCCCAACCTGCCCCTCCCCCAGTACTCATTACCACCCCCTGCTCCCAGCCAGCCCCCCGTGCTCATTTCAATCCCCCCTGCTCCCAACCTGCCCCTCCCCCCCAGTGCTTATTACCACTCCCCTGCTTCCAACCAGCCCCCCCCCAGTGCTCATTACAACCCCCCTGCTCCTAACCAGCCCATCCCCCCTCAGTGCTCATTACCACCCCACCCCTCAGTGCTCATTACCACCCCCACCCCTCAGTGCTCTTACCACCCCCCACCCCTCAGTGCTCATTACCACCCCCACCCCTCAGTGCTCATTACCACCCCCACCCCTCAGTGCTCATTACCACCCCCACCCCTCAGTGCTCATTACCACCACCCCAACCCCTCAGTGCTCATTACCAGCCCCCTCCCCCCTAGTGCTCATTATCACCCCCCCTGCTCCCACCTGCCCCTCCCCCTAGTGCTCATTAACACCCCCTCCCCCCCAAGGACTCATTTCTCCCCCCTTGTCTGCTTTTTCGTGATGCAGCCATATAACACACACACACAGTGACACCCTCTGTTTTATGGAGGTATGAACACAGGAGTTCACATGAGGGTACCGCTGAGCACCATTACCCCCCTCCATTTCCAGCGCCCCGACTAAAAATAAAATCACTGAGCTCATTGTGCCCTGTTGTGGAGGCGGCGCCGCGCGGCATGCCGGGAGTTGTAGTCTTCGTGCCACCCCCGCCGGCGGGGAGGAGCTGCGCAGCGGAAACTACAACTCCCATGAGCCCCTGCGGGAGGAGGACGGGAGTGTTTTCTTTTTGCCATTTAAATAAACAGCGAGGAAGATGGCGTGAGCGCTGCGAGGGGGCAGGAGCGGCACCGGGGGCAGGGGCAGCACCGTGAGGGGGCAGGAGCGGCACGGGGGCAGGGGCAGCACCGTGAGGGGGCAGGAGCGGCAACCGTGAGGGGCAGGAGCGGCACCGGGGGCAGCACCGTGAGGGGGCAGGAGCGCACCGTGAGGGGGCAGGAGCGGCACCGGGGAGCACCGTGGAGCACCGTGTGCGCTGGGAGTGGGCACAGCACCGGGGGCAGGGGCAGCACCGGGGGCACAGCGGCGCTGGGACGGGACCACAGCGACCCGGTGAGTAGCGCTCAGGCTGCGCGCAGTGTGCGGGGCCGCCCCTTTAATGTTTATATGGTGATGTTTGGGTGAAGCTGTCACCCCCTTCCCCCCCATGTCTTATTCACCTCTCCCCCCCATGTCTTATTCACCTCTTCCCCCCCATGTCTTATTCACCTCTTCCCCCCCATGTCTTATTCACCTCTTCCCCCCCATGTCTTATTCACCTCTTCCCCCCCCATGTCTTAGTCACCTCTTCCCCCCCATGTCTTATTCACCTCTTCCCCCCCCATGTCTTATTCACCTCTTCCCCCCCCATGTCTTATTCACTCTTCCCCCCCCATGTCTTATACACCTCTCCCCCCCATGTCTTATTCACCTCTCCCCCCCATGTCTTATTCACCTCTCCCCCCTCATGTCTTATTCACCTCTCCCCCCCATGTCTTATTCACCCTCTCCCCCCCCATGTCTTATTCCCCTCTCCCCCCATGTCTTATTCACCTCCCCCCCATGTCTTATTCACCTCCCCCCCCCATGTCTTATTCACCTCCCCCCCCATGTCTATTCACCTCCCCCCCATGTCTTATTCACCTCCCCCCCATGTCTTATTCACCTCCCCCCCATGTC